>NC_058032.1:4303656-4461156 GCF_019176455.1 Solea senegalensis
GGGCAGGACGAGGATATCTCCAGGCAGGGGTTTGACTATAAACTGGATTTATAATGGGAGAATGGTATTAAAACCCACTGCCCCCGCTGCTAGCATCAATGAGCCCATCTCTGTTCCATAACAGGATTTGTCCTCTGCTTTATTACAAAAGGAGGCCTGTCTTCTGAAAGACCAGATATCCCGACTGGCATATAAGGCGCTGACCAGACACTCTGTTGTTCGTCTACCCTCCTCTTCCTCCTCATCTCACTCTCTCTCACTCTCTCGGGGCGTTGCAACTCACGCAGAGTCACGGCTCCGACAGAATCACCTGATGCTCCCTGCACAGAAAAGCAGTCTATACATTTTTATAAAGGACTATTTTATTTACTTCTATGTCGATAGATAGATAGATAGATAGATAGATAGATAGATAGATAGATGTGAGAAAACGTGTGTTTTGGTTACTTTTGTGATCTCACATTTTCAGGAATCGTAGAATCATAAAATGTCATGTCACTCTGAGCCTCTACTGTATGAAGCCCTGATTGGTAATATAATTGGTTGTAGAATTGAATTTTCTTTTTGTGTCCACTTCTCTGCATATCCGTTTCCCTCCTCTCGGTCTGCTCTTCTCTGGCTATCGTCTTCATTCATACCTGTGCTCCCGTCGTCTGCCTCTGTTTCTGTCTTTCTGAATAGATTGTGATTTAGCCGTATGTGTCCTCTCTCTCTGGAGGGAGTCATATTGTCACAGACCTTGGGGAAATGAGAGCTGAGGATATTACTTTATGTGCTTGTGTGTGTGTGTGTGTGTGTTTCACTTAAGCTCTGGTCTCACTGTCCTGGACAGGGATGACTTAGACTCAGTTACATATGCTCTCAGCATTTCATAATCAAAGTTATCATGTTAATATGTTTCATTTTGCAGCGATAACACGATTGAATTCCCTTCTTGCTCTTGCCTCCTCTCCCAGTCGTCTGCACTCCAACAACCTCCACTGTGACTGTCACCTCTCCTGGCTCTCTGATTGGCTCAGAGCCAGACGGGGCTTGGCTCCCTTCACCCAGTGCATGGCCCCCGCCCACATGAGGGGCCTCAATGTCCCAGATGTGCAGAAGAAGGATTTTGTTTGCAATGGTGAGTTAACATCTGCACCCAGACGCCGTCTATTCAAGTATTGCAGAGCTTCAAAGACTCCCTGAAGATCCACCTGAAATGATCCTGAAGACTGATGACATGTACTTTAATGAGAATTAAATAAATTCTCTGCTACTCTGATTGAGAGAGAGAGAGAGAGTATACACTCTGTACAATCATTTATAGATCTTTTAAGGTAAATTCTAAAGGTTCATTCAAAATTTCATATTTTTTAAATTTTTCACCCAAAACAACCCAAATATTCTGGTTTGAAAAGTGAACCTTAGAAAGTAGGAACGGGGACAACAGTGAGCCACCAGGGGCGACCTCCAATGGTTGCAAGAAGAATTAACTTGGCAAAAACCCAATATGCGATGGCTTGACCGGCTTCAAACTTGGCCGGTGACTCATTAAAGGGCAGTGCTGAAGTGTTTGGGTGAGAAGTGAAGAGGTGAAGAAGTGCTGCTTCCATCTCATCTCACACAGCTGCTATTGTCCCGTCGCTGCCCAGTTGCACGTGACGTCTGTTTGGAAAGTGTCACCCTGGTCCGGTCAAATCTCGTGGCTTCACGACAGGATTTTGTTCCTCAGTCTATGAGAGAGTTCTCAGTTGAACTCTGCCGTCTCTTTTACATAGAGGTATACAATAAGAAGAATGTAATAAACCTCAAGGCCATTATTGCGAGCACTATTGTTATCTTCTTCAGACAGCTCAGCATTGAGTTTATACCACTGAAAGAATTACAGCTTGTAGAGAGCATAATCAGCTAAAAGGCCAGTGTAAGAGCAGCTGTGTTATCAGTTGCTGATAGTATAGGTAATGTTTATAGGCCTCTGATTCAGCTCTCTGTGCTAATAGAGTGTCAAGCTGCTCCCTCTTTATTAGCCTGTAGCCCTTTCTTCTTTCCTGCCTACCAGCTCCACATCAGACCTCTCTTTCCCTGCTCCATCCTTTAACACCCCTCTAAAACAGTGACATCTTGGGAATCCGCCTCCGGTTCATCCATTCTAAGTGTGAAAGCATTTAGTGAGATTAACTCACTAAGCTTCGAGTCCCTCCAACCATAATGGAAGATTAGTGACATTAGGAGAAAATGAAAGATAAAAATAGACCACAGCATAGAATGTAACATTTTAAGAGAGAATTTACAAGACACTGTGAACAATATCTGTTCTTTGCCGTCTACAGGTCCAGTTCAGACAGAGTCCAGGACGTGTGTACCCCAGGTGGCTGTGTGTCCGCCCAGCTGCAGCTGTAACAACAACATAGTGGATTGTCGTCGCAAAGGACTCACTGAAATACCGGCAAATCTCCCCGAGGGCATCGTGGAGATGTAAGACCACCTTAAACTCAACATTTGTATGCACTCATTTACCCTGTTCGCTGTCGTGTACATCAACTGGTTAATATAATTCATGTTTTTTTCATTTATCATGTACAGAATTTGCACTGGACACTAATTATAATATAGGGAACATTCAGACTCACATGAGGTCCATAAAGAATAAAATCAAACTTAAAGAAAAATTATACAGTCAATGAAAATAGTAGTTTGGAGCTTCTGTGTTAATTATCAGAGTCACCAATCTGCAAAATAACTTTTTAAAGTAAAGGGTATAGTCAAAAACCTGCCCACAAATGTCCCAGTGGCTCAGTTTTGAGTCCTTGTGTTTAAACTGCTTCTGTGCACTCATGAACTCAAACTTCAGCTTCCCCAGCAGACAAAATGCCAGGCATGACGCTGACCAACCAAGTTCACTTTCGCTCCTCACGACATTCAGTACAGGCAGTTATTGATAAAGCAGGTTCAGCAAATCACTCGCCAGCATGCGTCGTAAATGATTTTAATGGTCCCATTATTATTTTAGTTTGATTTGGTAAAGTCATATTTGTGGTCATGGAGTAGATCCATGACAACAGCAGTGTGTCTCAGTTGCACGTAAGCAGGGGCTGTTTCAGAGACGTGGCGGACATTTGAGGGGGAAAAAAACAGCACAGAATGTGAACATGAAATTAATAAATAACGACCTCCTGAGCTAAGACCAAGCTCCTGAATGAAAATAGGAAAGGAACCCCGTCATTTTAGTGCTGATGCTTTTGGTCTTTGGAGCAATTTTGTGTGCAGGACCTGCGTTTGTAATGGAATATTGCGGCGTTGGCTACTCGTGCTTGAACACACCAAGTCTTACTCCGTGTGACCGAGCAGATGGATGATTCACCATGATGAACCAGTGTTCACGTCTCATCCACACTGTAGCGTATGTTCGTCTTCGTCTTACGCTGCACAGAGGGATGAGTTTGATGCCCATATTGATCCCTTCAGCCCTGTTTGTTTGCACTGAGGACAGCTGCTTGATTGCTTCCACGAGTAAAGGAGAAATCCTCTCGCATGCCATGCTACACCGATGCGGTGTATGCACCTCCCCAGAATAACTAATATAATCACACACACACATGCATATGCAGATGCACCAGCTTTGTTTGCAGAAACACAACGCATACTTTGGCACACAAAAAAACATTATGCCTACACACACACATTCTTGGAGGGTCAGATGCATTTTGATCAAGCCACATGAACCAAAAGAAGTCTTTTGAAGGCAACCACACACACACGCACACACACAGAGACGGGGTGGTTTGCATTGGATCCATTATAATAAATGTTGGTGCTGCAGCCAGAAACAATAGAGTATAATGGGATGATGTATTGTCAGTCCTCCAAATGGGACAAAGTCATCTTTCTGCATGCTGGTGGCAGGAATCATTGCCAAATGTGTGCGTGTATGTATGTATGTGTGTGTGTGTGTTTGTGTGTTTGTGCTCCTGCCAAACCCATCTCCTGGTCCTCTTGTTCTTTAATCAGCTCCTCGCACTATAGATTTATTTATTTTTTTTTATTTTTTAAATATAACCCCTAAGTGTCTTTGTACTAACCTTGTTTCACTTCCCCTGATATAATTTGTAACTTCCTGTGCATGCACATTGTTGCTGTCAATATCTGTACATTCTTGATTTGTTTTGACCCCGTAGCTGAATTAAGATGTTCCAAGAGCTGCAAGAGGTACTAGATAGATAGATAGATAGATAGATGGTGAGTTGAAGGCAAAAGCAGGACAGTGGGGGTTCTGAAAAGGAAGAGGACGGGGAGATGGTGGATTAGTTTCCATTTATCATTTTGACAGCTGACCCTGTGGCTGGCCTTGGGACCTCACCACATCCCCTCTTCTGATTTCACCTGTTCCCAAGTTGTTTGCACTTTTCCACTTCTTTGATTTCTCCTTTGTTGCCCTCCTTTTTCACTGCAGTTGTAGGGGGAGTCTGCCACACTTACTGTACATCACTCGTTTTTACTGCCCTGCTGCTTCTTAACTTTTCCCCTGTCTTCCAACAACCTCCATTGCTTTCATTTCGATTAAACACTGAGAAAGGAGGAATGCCTGCTTTTAAATACGAGTGCATTAACTGCTGAATCACATTTTATGTTCAGTTAATCAACTAAAACCTGTGACTTTAACAGTGTGCATGTGGATTAAGCCATTGGTTGGAGGCTACATCCATACTTGCATACATACAAATAATTTAAATTCAGATGAGCGTTTTTAACTTTATTCACATCACACCTAAAAACATATCATGTGACCCTTCAGCTGCACTGGGCATAAGTGTGTGGCTGTGTAAACAGGAAGTTAAATCTCTCCTCTGCAGTTTTTGTGTAGCTTCAGAGAGTTTTACAAATGACAAACAAAAACCGTGGAAGATTTATTTTATCAGACTGAGGCAAAGATGAAATTGAAAGTAAGTCTTTCAACTGAGCGTTCACAGTCGTGGTTGATTTGAATCAACCATGAAGTGAAAACGTGTACCTGACTCATTGTTTCCAAAGGTCTCCAGATACATTTTTGAAATGTCACTGTTTTTTGTTTTCCAAAATGCCAGAGTAGTGTGGATGACATGTGTATCCGTAGCATAATCCATCTGTTTTTTTAATGAAAACAGAGCATTTGGTGAATGTAGCCTTCCAGTGTCTTTATAAACATATAATTGCCCAACCTCCTGACAACTTAAGCCTCACAAAGTCCCACTAAACAAACATAATGGTCACCAGTTTGTGTCCACTTGTCCCACTTCACAGTGCATGAGTGTGTTCCCATTAAACAAAAAAACTAAACAAAACTGTGGCAGCGTGCAGTGCAGTTACAGTACGGGAAGGCTGCACTTAAAACTGACACGAAAATGAACGAGTGAACGATGACAGATGTCACTCGCCCTCTTGCCAAACGGGAGGAAGCGACCGTGTGTTTCCTAACTTGTGAAAATGACAGCTGACGAATGAGGACACCTCATCGTCGTCGTGGCAGCCAGTTTCCATGTTGCCAGAAAAAGGGGGCAAAACACAAGAAAGTAAAACATTTATTTTTGAGTAAAATAAGCAAAGCAGATATTTTGCTGGGCGACATGACGCCGTTATTTCTGGTGAGTGCTTAACTCACTCCCTGTTTGATTTGGGATAATGTTAATTCAAACAGTGCACTGGCCATCATCAACAACATACACGTGCGCTGACTGTAAGTGTGCGAGACGCAGCGCTGGCCGTGCTTTTCCACACCCAGTCGTCTCATTCACGCGTTGAGAGGGCAGGTGCTGGGGAAACTCATTACGACTTGAGCTGCAGAACCCATGTGGACGTTCCACGCGCAGTGACCTTCTGTGGTTGCTGCTGCAGGGCACTGACAGACCTGCAGTAATAATGTGTCGACGTTAACCATGGCCTTTTTGTACACATGGCGGTTGAGATAAACGGGACTTTACGATCACCAATGATTTTTTTTTTTGTGACCCCGTCCTCGGTGTAATTAAAGTGAATTTAAAGAATGTGCTTTAATCATACCGACTGGTGACCATTATACTCGAGTTCAGATTTTCCAACTGTATGTTAGAGGAGAGCATTCTTCTAATTACATTTTTTAGATAAAAATTGAAAGGGTTTGACTAACATGCTATTCCTTCTCACCCCATCTCTCTGTCCAGTCGTTTGGAGCAGAACTTGATTAAAAGTGTCCCCGCAGGAGCCTTTACTGCCTACAAGAAGCTGAAGAGGATGTGAGTATGTCTAGATTTACCTGCAAACACACATGCACGCACACTGCATGTACTTCCATTCATTTAGATGAACAGAGGATTATCCCCCACCTTAACCATAACTGAACTACAATTCAAATCTTAGCCCTCAGCTTAACCAGTCTGCCTCTTTAGGACTAGGTTCTAGTCCCCATGAGGACTACTGGTCCTGACAAGGTCAGAAAAGAGGTAACAAATACAAGTACACACACACACACTCACAGACATGCATACATTAAAGCTTGTCATTATTCAAAAATGACAAATACCTGAAAATGCCAGACATGCAGACTGTGCAAATCTGTCATTTTCACACACACACACACACACAGGAAGCTTAACCTCGAAAAATGTTGAATAATATATCGTACATTGGTGGAAGTGACTGACATGAACTGCACTTAACATGCCACTGCTTCCAATCCTCTCCCTCTTCTGCTTCACTTTTTTGTCTCACCCTGTCCATCACTCTCTCTCTCACACTCTCTCTCTCTCTATCACACACATCCTGCTCCTCTTACATATTTTATTTTTTTTTAGATCCGTCTCCTTGTCTTGACCTCTGCTGATGTATTCTCTCGTGATCATTTGTCAGTCACTTCTTGGACATTCACGCAGGATGAACCGCCATTATTGCATATTAGAGTAATGCACTTATCATCTACCCTCCCCCCTCTCCTCCTCCTCCTCCTCCTTCTTCTTCTTCTTCCCTCAGTGACTTGAGTAAGAACCAGATCTCTGACATAGCGGCTGATGCCTTCAGTGGCCTGCGCTCGCTCACATCATTGTAAGTATGACACAAACACAAACATGTGCACATACCCTGGTTAAGAGAAGAACGTAGAAAATAGATGTGTATGTGTACATGTCTCTGTGTGTGTGTGTGTGTGTGTCTGGGGTGATAATAACATGAAGGACAGTTTAATTTGACTCAATCTGGAGCATGAAAATGAGACAGACAGTCAGACAAGAAGGGGCAGACAAGGTGAACTCCCCTCTGTATTAAGCCTGAACACACACACACACACACGTGGACGTGCACACCGATACATGCGCACGCACGAGCACATACAGTCACTTCAGGTGAACGGGGGGATGTCGCTGATGTCTTGCAGCTGAGGCGTAAGGTAACAAAGTCAAACATTGAATTACGAGGTTGCGACTGGAAGCAAATCTCAAATATCATTTCAGTTTTCTGACAGTCAAATGAGATGAACGTCTGAAACAGTGGCAAGAGATTGAGACGGATGCACGGCGGTTTTAGCCGGAAATGTTTCTTGACACTGAGATTATGAAGTTTTCCCAGCCTGATTTTGGGAATTTAATTTAGTAGATTTGTGTCTTTGGTTAGAGAAGGAAACCAAAGAAGTTGTTGTCAGCAGAAACCGCTTCACAAGAAAGACGTCCTGACGACAAAATAAAGTCACCTTATTTTCTTATCCGTGTGATTTATATGGAAATGCATTGGCAAAAACCACTCCCTACAATGTGAACATGAAAACAAAAGCACTCTGAATCTTATTCAGTGTAATTTTGGTCAGTTTATATTGTTGTATCTCTTCTATGGCGTCATAAAAACTGCCAAAGTCATGAGGGAAAAGTGTACTGGAACACTTGCAGACCGCTGTCCTTCCCTAGTGTCTGATAACATCCAGAATAATGCCACTAATGATTTTGACTTTATCGAATAGCCAGCTTTAGACAACATAAGTCCATTTGTGTAAGCTAAGCCTTGTAAACGCAATAACCTCTGTGTCTTTTTTGACTGTCCTTCCAGGGTGCTCTATGGCAACAAGATCACCGAGTTGCCCAAGGGATTGTTTGATGGACTGGTTTCCCTGCAGCTGCTGTGAGTACTCGGGGCCGCCCTGTTGCCGAGTGTGTATACCTGTGTGCACGAGTGTAGCCCATGGTGAAAGCAATGAAGTGCATTATTGACCAAGGGGAAAGAACAAGACACTCAAACAAACAAGAAAAATAGGTCTGCAGGACAATTTTCTGCACATCCTCAGCTTCTTTAAGGAAATGGTTTGACTCCTGTTGGTCATTTATTTAAAAAGTGGCTTTAATCTATAAAAACTTGTCTTAGTTATTTAATATATCCGGGAAAAACAAAAAGTTTTATAATTTTGCCGTATTGGCTCAAATGGAGGCAACTAGTTTAAGCATTCAAAGACTGTTACCTCCAAACCCTGTTTACAGCTCACACTGAGTTATAGATCCGTATTTGTTTATTATATGGCGGTCAGTTTGTGAAGAAAAGAGAATCAGGCATTTCGTCTCAGCACCAAGTCTCGGTAATTAACATGATAACATGGTAGTGCAGTGGCACTGTAGGTACTGTAGAGTCCCTTCTTCATGCATTAACCCTCCATCCACAAAGAGGTTTTTCTTAAATGACCAACATGAACCTACACAGTGTACTGTGGTAAAACCTGTCATCCCCCCACGGCTCCTCCACCATTTAGTGTCTTCACGGAGGACAAACTATTCATTTTCAGTGGGCACAGATTCAAACTGCAGCTGTGGCTCCAGCATACAGTAAAAACAAAATTCTGGCTCCTATAATGCTATAATGGCTATTTTGGTATGGTATGTGGCATATGGTCCCCTAAAAATGCCGCAGTCCACTGCAGGAACTGCTAATGTTCTGGGCTTCTTCCATCGTAAAGGGAAGCGGAGCGAAGAAAACGAGGATGAGTGAATGTAACCCACAAACACCTTTTTTACAGGCTGAGGTGGATCATTGGGATGCATAGTCAGACACAAGGGGGGGTGAATATGGACGGATATATAGGTAGATGGATGGAATTGTAAATAAACAAAGAGAGCTCCCTGTCCCTCAGACTCTGTCATGGTGTTGCACTCCTAAATTGATAATCAATTACCTTAGTACTAAATGACTAGTTAATATACTAGTTTATAGTGAGAGAGATTGAAAGTTGGAGAGAGTAGATGAAAACTGCTTCACCTTGACCTTGCTGAGGTGTATGATTGTGACTATTACAAAGCACAGCAGTGTGGCTTGTTTATAGCATAATACAGAATATGTATATATATATATTGTATGTATATATATATATATATGAATTTGACCTTGAAAGTGCTTGAAAAGTCCTCGAACTTGACATTTTGAGAGAGCGAGAGAAAGAGGGAGCGGCGTGCGTGAACCCCATTTGAAGGAAAAACCTCCAGAAAACGTGATCGACGCGACAGCGGTTTCCCAGATAGCGTTAATTCTTTTTCCTGCGGCGTAATAATTATGATTTATACCAGATTAGGTTTTGCCGGTGAATCAAGCACCGTGTCAACGTCCCACGACAAAGATTTGTTTATTGCTTTATATAGCCACCAGTACGCTGTTTGTATTGTCTTTGTTTTACTGCTGCAGTTTCAAGTAATTAGTTCCCCCTGTGAGCTGCCTAATAAGGCGTGGATATGTCGCAGAGCAGCATGTGTGTGTGTGTGTGTATCTGCTCACGACTGTGTTTCTGTGCAGTGTCGCCGAGTTGAGCTGGTGTAGCAGCTCGTTAGTATGACTTAGGTGATTACGCTGAGCTGCTGTACCAAGACCGTTAGTCAGTTGTCAAACAGAGATAAGAGGCAGAGAAGAGAAAGTGAGTGGAAAAGACAAAGAAACCAAAAAAAATGAAAGAAAATGTAAAAATAAATAATAATAAAAGAGGAGTACAGGGGAAAGCTGTCAGTGGAGATGTATTAGTTAATGAGTGCAGGTATGAAAAAATGGAGGAGAGATGGAGGAAAGGGCGGAGGCAAGCACCCTTCCTGTCATTTACCTAATCCCTCAATCACATTTCTCATTTCCGTATCTCCCCCTCTCTCTGCCATTTTGACTGTCAGCCACTTCCACTTAAATGTATATCTGTGTCACGACAAATTAAATTTTCACCTGTCTCACTCCATTATTTCTTGTATCCCAGCCCTTTGTCGCCTGTCTCTCTCTCCTCTCCCTCACCATCAAAATAAGGTATTACCCCTCCCGCCCGTAACGGTCCTGCTCCAAATGAGAGGGAGTGAAAATGTACAAAACCACAATATTTAGATTTATGGATCAAAACAAATGTATAATCATGAATGTATAGAATAGGAAGGAGAGCGCGATAGTAAACGATAAGGAAGGAAATAGAGAGACTTAAAAAAAGAGACAGTCCGTTGTTTTGCAGTGGAGCTGCATCTGATAAAGATAAATCATCTCATTATTTGCATATGTGTTTATCTTTGGTTTGTGTTGTGCACCGAGATAATGAAGCCCAATAAGTGGAGACAGATGCAGAAGAAGTAACACAGTATACTCTGGGTATCTCTTTCTTTCAGGCTTCTGAATGCCAACAAAATTAATTGTTTGCGAGTCAACACCTTCCAAGACCTACAGAACCTCAACCTGCTTTCACTCTATGACAACAAGCTGCAAACTATCAGCAAAGGACTGTTCGCCCCTCTGCGCTCCATCAAGACTCTGTGAGTATATGAACTTTAGAAGCAGCTGTCAGTGAAACGCCCCCTGGTGGCTGTTATTGTACTTTTGGGTTGGCTCTATTCTGAAAATCTAAATGATTTTGTATTTATCAGCAGTGAGAAGCATTTCTACGAAAACATGACACCCGAGACAACGCTGTCGTTACCGTGCAGTCCTCTTCTTTACTTGTACCCATGACAAACCCGTCTCTCTCTCCCTCTCTCCTCTCTAACCCCTCTTTCAGTCATCTTGCTCAGAATCCATTTATGTGTGACTGTCACCTGAAGTGGCTGGCTGACTACCTGTTTGACAATCCCATCGAGACCAGTGGCGCGCGCTGCAGCCATCCCAGGAGGCTGGCAAACAAACGAATTAGCCAGGTTAAAGGCAAGAAGTTCAGGTGCACAGGTAAGGCATGCGTTCACATCCAGTACAGAACACACACACACACACTTACAGAACATCAGAAAACACCCAGGGACACAAATCAGATGAAAGACAACAAGTGTATTTAAAAATGTGTATAAAAACTCTTATTAGTGTTTTCTTTCATGTGATTCACGAGTCTCATGAATTACATTTGCCAGTTCAGTAAAGAAAACAATATTAACACATCGCGTTGTTGCTGAGGCGTCTTCTTACATTGTTTTCAAATACTGTGTGTATTTCATGACTTTCTTTTCTTTCTTTCTTTTTTAAATCCCTCTTGCAATTATTTTACAAACTATTTGAATTGTATTAAAACACTAGAATAAATTGTTGATTCACAGAGCGGCACAGCTCGGGGACAAAGCTCAGTAATCACTTCAGCCTCATAGTGAATGTGCTTGTGCTGAGAAAAGACGATCAGAATCTCAAAATCAGGAGGAGCCGTCTGTCGTGACAATGAGCAACAAAGGTGTCGTGTTTTATTACAAATGTGCTCTGTAAATATTGGATCTGAAAAAGCTGAGTGTTTAGTGATGTTTCCGCACGCTCCGCTTTCAAAAATGGTGCCGCCGTCCAAACAGAGCACACTATTGTTAACATAATCAATACGTTTAAAGAGCTTAACATGCTTTTATCCAGAGTGCTTTGCCGTAACATGAGCACATTCACACACTCAGGCTACACTTTTGGCTACATTTTGAAATGGTGTCTTCTGAAAATCTAGTAGTGACCACCTGACCGTTCAGGTACAGCAGTGGGTAAATGTTTTCAAACGTCTCAGTTTTCTGCCCGTCCAGACTAAAATGCAGCCCAGGAGTTTTCAAAAAGTAAATAAAGCCAGTAGCATTTTCAGGTCTCAGAAATGCTGGGGTAGTGTGGAAAGAAGAAAACAGATTACAGTGAATGTAGCCTCAGTTAGACGCAAACCCACCTAAAGCTGGTTCTGGCTGTGCTCCTTGCTTCAGCCCCTCCTCTCTGCAGCCCATGCCTCTCCCTGCATCTCCTCTTCCTCTATGGAGCTATGTGAACAGTGTTGCTATTGGTGGACCGTACTCTAGCTCCGCCTCCCTCCTTGTGTGGATCTGCGGCTATATCTGTTGTCTCTCCCATCTTGTATGGAAACGCTGAGCCCTGACTGATTGGTGCGGCTTTCTGTTGCCCCGCCTTCCTCCTGTGTGGACCCGCATTCTGACTGGTTTCGTGCAGTTGTCTCTTGTGCTTGATCTAACCATGTGGCCCCGCCTACTGTGACATCACATGGTTCCGTCAAGCGCCAGGGACCGCCGAGCACACACCCAACCTGCCTCTCCCAATCAATCACACTTCTTGGAGCAAAACTCGGGGGGCTTCTCTCTTCTGTTGCATTCATGTGTAGGTCCTTTGATACATGTTGGTGTTGCTGCGTTGAAATAAATGAGCCGTGCGCAGAAAGTGAGACGTCGAAATCCTGCGTCACCCAGTGAGTAATACGTAAAGATTCAGTAGGCTGGATACATTTGGCATTATTGATCATTAATCAATTATAATCTACAAGTAAACTCAGTGATCTGAGAGAGAACCGGAGTTTTAAACCTCCCCTATTGGCTGGTCTGCCCTTAGGTGGAAGGATTGTTACTCTAGCGTCGGTAACGGCTGCCTACACTGCAAAAAAAAGTGAGTAGGAAAGAGTATAAAAGAGAGTCTGACATTAAATGTATTTATAATTATTTTCAGACTTTCAGAGATAGAGAAATTGCCTCCAGTCGTCATCATCATCATGTTGTGGATGAAAAACTCAAACAGTAGTCCTGCCTATTGCAGCTTTAACTAGTGGTTAAGGTGAATCATTGGTGCCCTGTGGAGTTTTTCACAATTGCGTGTATTATAATAAATGTGTTCTATACAGGGGCCATGCGGTTTGGTTCCTTTCTGCATGGAGTTTGCATGTTCTCCCCGTGTGTGCGTGTGTGTGGGTTTTCTCCAGGTTCTCCGGTTTCCTCTCGCGGTCCAAAAACACACAATATGGGGATTAGGTAAAATCGGACACTCTAAATTGACCGTGAGTGTGAGAGTGGATGCTTGTTTGTCTCTATATGTGGCCCTATGTCAGCTGAGATTGGCACCAGCCCCCACCCTCATGTGGAGGATTAAGCACAGGATGGATGGATGGTGTTCTATACATTCACTTCCTTACAAACGGATTGTTCACATCACATTCTTTTCTAACTCGCATTTCTGTTCATTAACTTTACCAACAACAATATTTAATGGAGGAATGGAAATGAAACCAGCAGCAGGGATGTGGATGTATAATAATATAATAATAATGTGCATGCACAATGTAAAAACAACAGTGACCCACACATAAAATTCTATCTGGCTCATAGCTGTATTCTTGCCATCATAAACTCCACAGGGTGTCCCCTTTAATGACTCACAAGGACCAACACAACCTTGACTGCTCAACTCATAGCATACATTTTTTTTCAAGAGAAACATTTTTCGACCTTGTGTTATTTGCTTTGGAACATGTTTTTTTTGGGTTTTTTTTTAATAGAGTTTTAAAGATATAAAGAGAAATGCTTGGTAAACCTTTCTCCACTGTTGGCATGGCTGATTCCCTGTGCACACCGCTTTTACCCTTTTCTGCTCCAACTTGACAAAGACATATGAACTTAAAAACCCCTCAAACATCACCATCCCCATACCTGCGTTTTTCTTTTCCTCTCCCCTTGCCAATAAGGTTTGCAGCAGCCCTTTCCATGTAATTCCAAAATATCCATCTACTCATCTCATCCCATAAGGGACATTGTTTGATGAGCAGTGATCATATCATATGGTTCAAATCAAGGTTGCTCAGTGACCAATCTCAGTAGTATTCTGAGTTGCAGAAAGGGTTTAGGAGAGCGAGAGAGACAGTGGATGAATGAATGAACAGGAAGCGTGTGTCGTCTTGAGTGAAAAACCGAAGAGGGGGAAAAAAATAAAGCCAGCGACGTGAGAAATAAAAAGAGCGTATGTATGTGGTGCTGCATGATGTAAACCAGGTCTTTTCCACTGGCTCCAGACGTCAATAATATCCATGTACATTATATCTAAATCACAGTAGAGGTCTCTGGCTCACTGGGTTAAACCAAAACATCCGGGGTCAAACCGCTTTTATCTGTGGGATGATTCCAGAGAACCGCCTGGATTTGTGTTTGTACATTTTATTTACAGTGGTAACCGTGCAAAATGATGTCCTATGTGGACATGTCCTATGGAAAACCATACACGTGCACATGTATATTATTATATTATTTTATTATATTATATATAATTATTGTGTGTTCTACAACCTGTGGCAGCAGTTCAGGCAGCCTGTAAGAATCTTTAGATTAGATTTTAACATTTTAAGTCTAACAATAACAGCTTACAGTACGTCTTGTGTGTCTTTTTTCTTTCTTTTCTCTTTCTGCTGCTCCTCTGTTGACTTTATTTTCTCGGCCTCTCTACCTGCTGTCTACCCCTATGTCTCCTTTTATCCTCCTCCTCCTCTCATTCTCTGCCATGCAGGTCAGGAAGACTATCGTAGCCGCCTGAGTGGCGAGTGTTTCCAGGACCTGGTGTGTCCAGAGAAATGTCGATGTGAAGGCACCGTCGTCGACTGCTCCAACCTCAAATTGGCCCGTATACCGCCTCACATCCCTGAACACACGACAGACCTGTAAGTTTGCTGCTTTCCTTCCACTTTTCTTACATACGCGTGTGTTCGCACATACATTGAATGCAGACGTGCACAAATGCAATGCACACACGCACAGTATGTGCATGTATAAGCATGCAATGCCTGTCACCTTCTTGCCTTGTCGTGCCAATCTTCATTTTTAGCTCCCGGACCAAAATGCCTCCCAACAGTCTTTTCCACGTTCCTCTTAGTCCCAAAAGAGCCATCACTGTGTCTGGTAAAGAGCCTCACACGAAGAAAACCGGCTCGTCCCGCCGATCAGTCATTACACTGCTGAAAAATGAAATAGGGAGAAAAAAATCTGAGTGTGAGGAGTGTTACAACAAGTCCGAATCAGAAAGGCACAGCATCAAATGTCAGAAATCCACTGCAATGTGATTTCAGTATTCAAAATACACAGAAAGTTACGACTCAAGAAAGAAGCAAGTCCCATTTTACTTTCAGCACCTGGCCCTTGATAGAATATTCAATAAGCTAATATTTCCACACAGGAAATGGGAATCTAGCTAGAAGCAGAGTTTTTGCTCAATAATTCTGACTCATGAGCATCTTTAAAATGTAGGTGAAGGTTGTAGAGCTCCCGTCAGTGCTGTTACCGGGGTAATATAAGAAAATAAAGCAGCAGAATACAAAAAAAAAAGCACTGCAGCAGATGCATGATGTTTGCCCCAGAATTAATTATGGAGGTTAGTTGTATAATGGTGAAGTCAACCATGGGTGCCACTAATAATGTTAGTATTACACAGACCATTAGCTCCTAATTCTTCTGTCTCTTTGTTTTTTGGTTCTGTTTCTGTCCAAGAACATGTTTCCTCCCCTCTACCTTCCTTTTCTCTCGGTCTCTTCCTAGGGTGCTTCACACCAAAATGATCAACTTTGTCCTCCATGGTTGGTCAGAGGACACGTCAAAGTTTCTAATATGGCGCTCTCTTTCTGTTTCTCCTGCCTTCTTTCCTCACAGAACACAACATACTGTACCACTGAACTGCACAAAAATACACACTGACAGTTGTGCCCTGTAACCTGCTTTATCAGGGGAAATCAGTTGAGGTTATGGCCGAGGTGAAGGCTTATATATGTTTCTAGCTCTCTTTCACTCTCCTGTCTGTCATTCTGTCGTTTTGTGTGATTCTTCCCACAAGCTATAAAAATCCTTGACATCAGCCTTGATTGTCTTCAATAAGCATGTTAGAATCCATCGAAAGACACCGACATATATATGTATATATATATATATATATATATATATATATATACATACATATATATATATATATATTTGTGCCCTCAGTAAAAATGCTTGATATTGATATTCTAAAAACAATATCTTGTTAAGAGATTACAGATGTTTTTATTCAAATTATGCAAACGGCAACACAGCAGTAACACTTGCTTTACCACAGATCTAATTAGGACATTGTGATGTGTTGTTTTAATTTCGCTGTCATCCAGATTAATCCATCTTTACGCTTCTTCAGTCCCTCACTGGAGTGCATCCCCCCTCCAGCTGAACTTAAAACTTCCTCTGCCCAGTTTCTTTTACTCTATGTATGCACCAACCACACACACACACACGAAGAGCATCCTTTTAGCTACAGCATTTTAGTACAAATTACCTCAATAAAGCAGATGTCTAGCATTCTATCTCTCAAACTGTTTTCTCCTGGCTTAGGGCATTCTAAGTATTGATGATCACATAGCAAAGATTTCTCTTCTCTTCTGTTCACCTTCATGCGGTCATGCCTCCCTGACTTGCTGCATCTTTGTGTGTCTGTGTGTGTCTGTCTGTGTTAATGTGTCTGTTCACTATAAGCACTTGGGTTCATGAAAGAATAAATGTCTAACCGGTTCCCTCTATCTTTCTCTCGGCAGGCGGTTAAACGACAATGAGATTGCCATCCTGGACACTGCAGGGACGTTTAAGAAGCTGCCTAACTTGAAGAAGATGTACGTGTGGATCTACGTCTGTCTGTCTCTCTGTCTGTGACGACATGCATCGGACTGGGAAACGGGGATGTTTTTGTCTTGCGACTGAAATAATAACAGATTGAGAACAGATGGGGGATAGTTAACAGACATTTAAGGAACATGTGAATAGGAAGGAAAAAATAATGGAGGTAATGGAAGGTGATACAGAGAGGGGGCAGTTCATGGATAAAGGGGGGAGGAGGGGGTGGAACGACAAGCCAGGGGATGGAAGTGACACACAGGAAGAGAGAGAAAAAGACAGATGGAGAGGAAAGGGGATGGGTTAAGTTTAGAGCTAAGATTTGAATTGTGGTGAAGTTGAGTTTAGGGAATGCTTTATTAGGCTGTCCACACGAATGGAAGTCAACGCAGAGAAGTGCGTGTGTGTGTGTGTGTGCATGCATGTCTGCGTGCATGCATGTGTCAGTGTGAGATAGAGAAGGACAGAGCAGAGAGCACCAGTTGATTTATTGGAGAGGAAATTGCTAACCATCTAGCAGTGTCACTGACAATATAGATTCGCCAGCACTCATTTCCATTTTCCTTCTCTCTGTTCCTTTCCTCCGTTTTTCACCTCCTCTCCTCTCCTCTCCTCTCCTTTCCTTACCCTGTACCCGTCCATCTGCTCAGCTCCTCAGGTTTGTCTGCAAACACATTTGTTTATATTGGCTGTGCACGTTTTCCTCTCTCTCCCTCCACTTAAACTGAAAGCTACAGTAGTTGTGATAGCATCGTCTCAAGTCATCGTGTCTTTGGCCAAACGCTCTTTTCATTTTCATTTCCCTTATTGTCCATACAAGGAAGAGAGATAGCAATCGTTTTTGTTTTCTCTCGTCTGTGACCACTTGACTCATTTGTGAGCATGAATGCATGTTCTCATGCATCTGTGTGTGTGTGTGTGTTTGCTTTGATTATTGAAAGCTGTTGTCAGTGTATCTATTATACAAGACAAAGACATTAAGATGTAAGAGAGAACAGTTAACATTTGGGACAGTGACTAATGACTGCAATTAAAGTGAAAATATCGTGTATGTGCTACTACGTGGCTCAGGTTGCTAATGAAATCCGTCATCTCTTTGTCCGTATCGCAGCAACCTGAGCAATAACAAGTTGCGGGACATCCGCGAGGGCGTGTTCGACGGAGCCGGTGGAGTTCTGGAGCTGCTACTCACAGGAAACAAGCTAACCGGACTGCAGGGACGCATGTTCAGAGGCCTCACTGGCCTCAAGACTCTGTAAGTGTTTTATCGTGTGCTGTCTTAACTTTTCCGTCCCAAACTAAAAAGAAAGGAGCAGGTCGGTCTCCTCCCTCAACCTGAAGTAAAACATAATGACACCATAACTTGGACACCCACCAAAAATAGGCTTGCGTCCAATTAGAAGGTTACAGGATAGTGTGCACACAATCCAGAGCTAATGTCGTCTGTGTTTGCGCAGTAATGACTCGCTAATGCTATCGTGTATATATCTATACAGACTAATGACCCTCTAATGGCATCATGGCTGTCTCTGTATTATGTTAAGAGGCTCCCTGCTCCAGTAATAGCCTTGCTAACTAGGTTAGCCTGTCCCAGATATTGCTAATGCTAACTAACTCAGTTAGCCTGGTCCCACATGAGTGAATGTCAAAAGCTAATGTCATATTCCAGAGTCTGTTGTATTTGTCTTATGGGGACTGGTTTGAATTTACCCCCTGCCTCCTCTTTTATCTTTTGTCCATGTCATTATGGGATTTGTTCTTTCATCCTCTTTGTCTCTTTTTATCCATCCAAATTATGTAAATGCTGTACTTTATATTCAGCTTTGATGCACTAATGTATACAATAAGACTGTCCCTCAAGTGAAAGGCAAAAAAAAAATAAGCAGTGTGATCTATTCCGGGTTCCTGAGTGGGGATTTAGGAGTCTGTGCATTAAAATGGGACGTTTTTGCTGCAACCTCTAAATTGTGCCATCAAATAAAGCAACAGTTTACTTATTAATGGCTGATATTTGTGTTTGCAGAATGCTGAGGAGCAACCAGGTTAGCTGCATTGACAACAATACGTTCATAGGCCTGAGCTCGGTGCGTCTGCTCTCGCTGTACGACAACAGGATCTCCAGCATCGCCCCAGGAGCCTTCTCCACCCTGCACTCCCTTTCCACCATGTGAGTCACATAGTTTTCTTCGTTTTGTCATGTTTATTTCAGCTCCATTATTTTTTTATCGCTCTGTTATGTGCGTCCCAATTTATTTTATTTTTTTTAAGATATGTATCAGGTCTGTAAAACATCACATATTGATTTTATATTTATAAGCAGTGTTTCCTCACATCCCGTCTGCCCTCTCTGTCTTTTCTTCATGCCTCCTTCCCTTCTTCTGCCGTCTGTTGTTGCTCTCTGTTCTACAATGTACCCGTCACCTTTGATTCAAGTTTCTTCTCGGGTCTTTTGGGAGGAAGGGTGAAAGATAAAGATAAAGAAAGGGGGAAATGGGGACGTGAGAGTTGGAGGATGGAGGAGCTACATTCATGCTCATTTGTCACTATGTTTTTTTCTCATTATTAGTATTTCACTGGCCTCGTCCAGAAAGACCTTTCACGTCTACATACTGTCTTCATTCCCTTATCTTTCCTCTGTTGTTTCTCTCATTTTTCGCTCTCTTGCTCCTAAAATGTATAATATCTGTGTTCACTTCAGTGCATTGTTTCCCAATAGAGTTAGTCCATTTAATTAAAAGATTAACGCACTAAAAGGAAGGAAGGGATTTAGCTTAGGTCTGGTAGCCACGCAGCGAGGTCAATTCATTACAAGGAAATGAGGAAAATAACTCGACCCCTTTTGTAAAAGCACACCATTAAATATTTTCACACAAACGGCGACATCGGGGTTTTTAGGTTCAGCTGTAGACGTGGTGTAAGGCGGCGTTGCACTTGCACGTCAGTTTGCAGGCACTTGATCATTAAAGACAAACATGTTCCTTTCTATACACCTTGATGTGCCAGGAAAGGTAAAGATGTCTGAGGAAATCTCGCTGCAACCTTTACCGCTAATGTTGATGCTATTTCACTACATTCAGTTCAAATGAGGTTCAGCATGAACAGCACATGAGGCGTTTTCTAAAAGCAACAGGAATGTGATGAGAGTTGATCAAAAATGAATAAAGTGGACACATGACCTTTTCTCTTGTTCTCCCTCTTTCATGGTTTCTCTCTCCTTTTGTCACTCCCCGGCTCTTTTACTTAACAAAGTGAATAACAATATCTGATAACCTTTTCTCTTTGCCTCTCTTTTGTTCTCTTTCTCTACATTTTTTCTCTCCTCTTTGTCTTCAATATGAATGTATTCTTGCTCTATTTTTTTATTAATGCCCCCAAAACAACAGCAGCTGCTTCTTCTTTTTGTTGCTGTCAGTGTTGATGTATTACTTTATACGCCTCAGAATGTTCTACCTGTGAATTTGTAGTGAGTGTGGTTTGTAAGGGAATAAAAAAAAAAGGGACATTTTCATGATAAATTGATATTTTCATGTCCACTTGTGTAAGTTTGCATTGACACTGTTTTATTCAATGATTCCCCTCTCTCTTAGTAACCTCCTGTCCAATCCCTATGTGTGCGACTGTCACTTGTCCTGGCTGGGTCAGTGGCTGAAGAAGACCAGAGTGGTCAGTGGAAACCCTCGCTGTCAGAAACCTGCTTTCTTAAAGGAGATACCCATTCAGGACGTGGCTACGCCGGACTTTACTTGTGGTGGTGAGCCGTTCATTTCGTCGTTGATATGTTTTTCCAGAAGAACAATTTGAGAAAAAATAAATGGTAATTTTACTAGATAATGTTGAAATTATACTGGAGTGTCAGGGAAGCAAAACCTGTGACAGCCTGAACCTTGAAACAGATGATGTGTCAGTGAGCGGCCATGTGTCCTTCACAGATAAGAGCATGAGTCAAGTGATTGAAAGGTAAATTAAATGTCTTTGCCTCATGTTTACTTTCAATAACTGAAGGCATTCTCAGAGACGGTTGAGAGGACATTACTTCTGTTATGTTTGGTGGTAAAGCCAAATGTACAGAAACTCAGATTTCACTTTTTAAAGTTTAAAGGCTTAGTGGCAGAAAGTGAATATACTCCACATAAGTAAGTTTGTGTGAGTGTATAATTGCTTTGAAATAAGAACTATTGGGTTTTTTTACATGTACCAAGCCTACAGTGAAAACAAAGAAGCGTAACATCCTCCATAGAGAGTTGAGTCTGCAGTCACTAATTCTTATACACTGCACCTTTTAAAGTCACTCACAAAACATAAAGCAAAGTCCTACGTTGCTGGTGAAGCTTATAAAGTCCTGGGATTTCCTCCAGCAGAGCAGCGTCAGGTGGTGAGAAAAAGGTGAACAGATCATTCTTATTATACACTGTAGCTACGTAGACATTACATAATGTTGAGGCCTAAGGATAACCGCTGATTTTTTACATCTGGTACTTGAGCTCGTTTGGTTTGTAATCGACTGAAGTGGACATATCTACCATTTAGCCTCTTGTTTAGTTTTTTTTGTAACAATCCTTCCAGATATATTATTGCAGGAACTTCCATTATTGCATGTCAGCAGACACACACACACACACACACACACACACACACACACGTGTCAGCTGGTTATTGTGAGGACAGAATGATTAGTGACCACTGGCAAACAGCAGCCTCAGATGACATCAGCTTGTGGTTTCCTCAGTGACGTTGCTGTTACCACGACGATGCCTGCCTATAGCTACTTAGGCCGTCGGCTTGGCGACCCAAAATTTGACGGCATAAGCAAAGTGTGGTCTGGCTCTCCCGTCTAATACATCTTTCTCTTTCTCTTTTACCCGTTTTCTGTCTTTATGGATTTACACTTCTTTTGGATCTCGCTCTCTCTCGCTCTCTTGCCACCTCTCTCCGTTTTTCTCTTTCTTTCCCTCCTCTCTGCCCGGAGTTTCTTTGAATTTGTTGCACTTTTCTAATTTCCTGTAGCTATGCTGCAACCATTTACTGAAAATGAGTTCGGAAAGTAGTTAGCTGGGTTGGCTGAAGCGAGGGAACTCTGAGATCTTATCAGATCTCTGTATTGTGTCTTGTGCACATGTGTGCAAACACATAAGCGTCTATCTCTCACACTCGGCTGCACAAACGTAAATGTGTACACTTAGATGTCCGTTTTTAACTCGTGCTAAACCCAACACCAATTTAAATAATCATTATACAGCACACAGAGTTGTAATTTTCTGGGGGAGAAAAATATGGAACTATCATACAGATCTAAATGAGGGGAAATCTCTTCTGACTTTAATTTGATATTGATTGTTTTATCTCAAAGAGCTTTGCTTTGACAGCTCATCAGGTCACAGTATAGCTGACAGTATACAAACGAACTAACTAGCAAAAGCACAGAAATACACACATCCAGCCGAGGACCCCATGTCCAGTCTATTTATAGTTGAGTAAAATGGCTGTTAAGTTGTCCAGAGGCCGCCGGGGGAGAGGTAAAGTTAATTGAATTTGTGAAAAGATATTTAGCGAACATTTAGATGTTAGTTCAATTAAAACTGTTGAGTGAGTCGGCTCACGGCTATACAGTGCGTCCCCGTGGATTCACTCCCTACACACATCCGATAAGAAGTAGGCATGTACACTTTCTCACATCGCTCCACTCTCAGGCACCTAAGCTCCCATTTAGTCGACGTTTAGACATTAGCGCAATTAGAAAACTGCAAAGCGGATGGGCAAAATGGCCATAGGACAGAAGGCGATGGCTATTGAACAAACTAAATGTACAGCACACCGAGCCTGTGTATGCTCAGCTTATACATACACATGTCACTGCGGCACATGGCAGCACTGAGGCGTAAAACAAATAGACTATTATGAACTTTCATAATCATAAACTTGGCCATTTCCTTTGTCATTCTTCTTTCTCATTCCAACTCAAATTGCAGTTGTGTTGTTATTATTGGCGCAGTGTCCAGTGTTCATTATCATCATTATCATTATGGCTTTAACTCAACATGTTTTACATGTGGGACCACAGTTCAGCTGCTAGATTAAAGCTGTGTGTCGTCTGTCAGTAAAGAAAACTGAAGCAGTTTTTAAGCCAAGAACAACACTCTGGTCTCTGATCCTTCTTATCGTAAAGTCTTGATTAAAATCACTTTATTGTTTTTAGTTTTCTGTCTCACCATGTGCTCGTGTGCACGTGGAAAGGCTCACAGTACGATCCAAAGTATGAATTTAAACATGAAAAGAAGCAGGGTAACCCTCAACAATTATTGTTGTTTTTTTTTCAAGATAAATGTGATGTATTTATTTATTTTTTTGAGGGTTGAAAGAAAAACGTAATCATTTGAACCCTTGTGTTTCTTTTAAACTTTTTATTTACGTCTTGGTGTTACACAACAAGCGCACTGACAGATGATGACTGCAGGATGTTGCAGCATTCATTTTCTGTATTTACACTCGTTTTCAGAGATGTGACAGACCATTGTATTAACATCTGCTCAGTATTTATCCAGCCTCATCTTGGTATTAACCTACTGTGACCCGCCTGCAGGTCCTGAACCAGATGTTGAAACACAAGTGCAGCTGACTTTAACAGCCTCTGTAGTCATTTGGTAGGAATTACACAAGTGTAAAAAAGTGCTGAGTTTGGAGGAATTCACTTTCAGTTTTTAATGTCTATCTATTGCTTTAAATCTTTCCTTCTCCCTTACCATTGTTTCTGTCCTATTTATCTGTTGCTCATTTTCTCTCTCTGTCCAGTTTTATATGTATCTGTCCTTGTCTTTATCCCTCTCTTCCTTCACCCTCTCTGCCTCCTTCCTCTTTTCTCCCTCTCTAATATCCCTCTCTCTCTCTGTCTAGGTGATGAGGATAATGGTTGTCTTCCTGCGTCTGGCTGTCCTGACGTCTGCACGTGCTCAGACAGTGTGGTGCGTTGCAGCAACAGAGGGCTGCACTCTCTGCCCAAGGGCATTCCCAAGGACACCACTGAGCTGTGAGTCATGCATGTGCACACACACACACACTTATTCAAATTTAAGAATCTGCTGCACTTGATCATCAAATATACAGATAGAAAAAAAAAACAGATAAAAGTAAGTGCATGCACATACTTGCACACACACAACTAAGCATTTTTGTCGGTGCAAAGTCACAGCCCCACACACACACACACACATAGTCAAACATTGCTGCAGTGCAATATCAATGCAGCAGTTTGTCCTTTGCAGGAAAGACACACTAAACAAAAGTGAGTGCTGCAGGTTTTGTGTTCACGCGCTCGGTTGAAATCCCGTCAGATATTTAAAATACGTGTGAGGCGGACGGCAAAACACAGGCAGCGATTTTAACGAGCGCTACTTTATTATTTCCAAAAAGAGAGAGAGGGACTGCTGTCTCTGTTTGCTTTTAAAAATGTTCATTTTCAATCACTGTAATGCTGAAGAGACCTTTAAAGACGACGCTGACCACTTTTCCTAAGCTGTGAAGGTTTTTCCCAGACTTCACAATCCCATTATTATGCTGATTGTACTCACATAATATAATGTTTGTGTTTCAAATTTTACAACACAGTTATTAATATTAGATTAATTTGGCCTGTTAGTTTCCGGGTTTACTACATCTTGTAAACAGTCCTCGTGCCGATGAGGGAGCCTAATAAAGGAAATCATTTCAGTTCATGCACGATTAAAAGAATAATATAAAGTCAATTAAGACACGAGGATTTAGAAAATGTCTGGTAGCGAAGGTGAATTATTACTCACGCACACGCACAGAAAACTTGCTGGCTATGAAATAGGTCTGCTCTTTGGGGTCAATAGCAGTGATTAGGTATTGATCAGACTGAAGAAGACACTCCATCATACTGTCTGCATGACCTACTTATGACCTGAGAGAGAGAGCACTAGAGACAGCAGATCATAAAATGTGTGCGTGTGCTTCAGTGTGTACATACAGTATTTGTTCACTTCCTTCACACCTATGTTAGTTGTATTTGTATCTTGTATCTCCTGTCAATTTAGGGGTCATTCACATGCACATGAAAATGTTGTGAATTGCCCGTTTTTTCCTGGACGTGCAGATACAAATATGGGAAAAGCATTAAGCAATTTTAGTGAACATTTTGACAGTCGTGGCAGAAAAGAAGTAGGTCAAGCTGGTCTTTGTTTATTGAAATAAACGTTAAACCTCCCTCCATCATTGAACTCCACATGTTTCCCTTGGTTTTACATGTAATGAAGTGAAACTACTCGAGAAAGTTAAGTGCAATTTCAACACATGTGCATTACAACTTACAGATCACAGTGCATCTACAGAGGCACACAACATGTGGTCACACGTATCTGGTACTGAAAAATATAGTACACACACACAAGCCAGGAGCAGGAGCAGTTATCTGCAACATGGGGGATTGGGTGCCTTGCTCAGGGGCAGCCATTGGCCCAAACCGGCGACCTTCTGGTTACGAGCCCAATTCCTTTCCTCTTGGCCATGGGCATCTGACATTGTGATTAGATTCTAATCATAATGTGAAATCTTCGCAAATTCAACCTGTGGGCCAGATAGGACCTTCTTGTGGGCTGGTTCTGGCCCATGGGCCGTATGTTTGACACCTCTGATCTCGATGAAGCTCCTGAATTAGTTTGGGAAGAAGAGGATTAACCCAGCAAAACACAAGCGTTTCAAACAGCAAAGCATGGTTGAGGGAAATGTGTCTCTGGTAATCTTTTGTCTTGTTTTTTTGTTTTTTTTTTCTTGTTAATTCACCTGTGGTTAAACAAACACACCATTGGCTTCCTCCTGCCCTTGAAATGATTATTTAAAGGAGGCATTCTTCATTTTGGCTTTTGTTATCCACCATGAAAAGAAGAATTAAATTAGAAAATCAATGCCTCTCTCATGTTTGTGTTTTCAGTGTGAAACCACATTCAAAATGAGTTTAGCTTAGCATGAAAACAGGGAGCAACTCTCTCTCCAAGGCTGAAAGGTTTACATAATTAAACAATCAATCCTAATCTAAAACACCACAATGCAAGTGTTCTCTGTATGTGTGTGTGTGTGTGTGTGTACATTCTGCATTAACTTACGCACCTTTCCTTGCAGTTACCTGGAGGGTAATATGCTGACATCTGTGCCCAAGGAGCTGGCATCCCTGAAGCAGCTGTCACTGGTGTACGTACTACTCACTTAACCTTGAATGCACCTCACAACGCCTTGTGCAGACAGTTTAAAAACCAAATCAAACAGTGTGTGTGTGTGTGTGTGCGGCACACGCTATACTGTATGTTTGTGTTTCACTGTGTGCGTTGACTGTATGCATTTGTGTCCACGCAGAGACCTGAGCAACAACAGCATCAGCACGCTGGCCTCGTACACCTTCAACAACATGACTCAGCTAGCCACACTGTAAGTAACAACAGTAACACACACACACACACGCGTGTGTTTAAAAGTCGTAAATGACTTGTGTATTATTGTTTTTGTCTTTACTCACATGGTATTTTCTTAAGTTTGTTTCCCCTCTTCTTTTTGCTATTAGCTTACGTAAATGACATGGATTTTGACATCAGCCTGCTGGGTTTTCTGTCAGGGGGAAAGGTTGACGGAGCAGATTTGCTTCTTTCCAGCCACTCTTTGTTTCATATTTCATAAAGTTGCTCTGATTCACGCCCGGGAGCTTCGACTGTTAGCCCTCTAATAGCATCACCAGAGTGCACTCGGTGTTACATACTTAACTCAAGCCATGAGTTCACGTGGTAAAGGTGGAGGAGGGTGTTTTTCCAGTTATTTTCTTCAGAGACACCTTTTGCTCGTCAAATTGTGTCCCGAGTTTTAATTCAAATTTCAATATTTCAAATTCTAATTCCAAACAGGTCTGTTTTGCCCCAGGCTTTTTAATTACCCATTGTTTTACATACAAGGGGCCACTGGCTCTGTACTGCGCCGCTGTCTTTTCTCTTCTTTTCCTCTTTAATCCTCTCAGTCCCTCCACATTACTTTTTATGTATTCAAGAATGCAATCAAAAAAAGAAAAAAAATTAGCTAATAATGTAGAAAAACAACAACCCTTGCGTCTTGCGAGCTAATTATCGTGACCCTGTTAATGTGCTCTTTCTTTCTTCCTTTCTTTCTTTCAGCATCCTGAGTTACAACCAGATTCGCTGTATCCCGGTCCACGCCTTCGACGGGCTCAAGTCACTTCGCCTGCTGTGAGTGCCAAGCTTCATCTTCAAGTGTCGCATTAGATTCAATATTCATCACTCCCTTTTTGCTAGTCGTAGAGTTAAATTAAATTTTAATCATTCCCTGGGTGTCGGGCCATGTTAAGTCACAAAATGAGTAGCAACCGCCCAATCATGTGTTGTTTCAGGGCACTAAAAGGGATAAAAGTGACAATCTCTCATCGTCTCTTTAATACTCCCCTCTGTCTGCGAGCTCCCACTCGTCCCTCCACCTCTGTCCCTCCACTTTCCCGTCTTTCCTTCTGTCTTCTCCATCCATCCATCCTCTCCTCCTTTTCTCTCTCTCTCCCTCTCTCTCCGCCCAATGCTCTGTTTGATGAATCGACCTTCAGCCTCTGTGTCCTCAGTCATCCATCTGCTTGTCCACCCTCTGTCTCACAAACCCACACGAGCGCACACGCGGGCTCAGACTGCGCATAAACACTGCTGTCTGAGCGTCTTCTCACACATATAGAATCTCACTGGAAGAATGTGAACATGTGACTCTTCGTACAAGCGTTTGAAATCGTGGTCTCGAGTGTAGGATTCAGATCGTGGTAAGCTTTGTGCATTTAATCTGTTCACCCAGATGTTTTTCCAACTGCAAAGTGGAGGTGAATGGTGAAGTTTTAGCACCGCAAATTAAATAAGATATTTAATAAAGTTGTGTGTTTTGAGACAGGGCATTTTCTTGATTTTTAAGTAAATTTGCGTTGTCAGAGCTGCTTCGTTCTGAAACACGAGACCACAGCGACTGCATAAGCGACTTTTTTTTTACTGAAAACTGTCAACATGAGGTAAAGATACACTGTATCATCCCCGTACCTTGTGTTTTCATCTCTGTGGACATTTCTTGGTCTGTTTGGTTAGCGTTTCAGCCTCAGCCTCGTTTCTGGCCTTCTCTCTAAATATTGACTGTGTCTCTTGTGAGGTTTCCACCCTGCAGAAGTTTAGCGATCCCTTTTTTATTTTATCCTTCTCTCCTTCCTTCCCTTCATTTTAGTTGATGTTGCCACTGGGACTGCTCTCTGTCTGCCCCCGCATAGCAACTGGTTGCCAGGCAGCCATCACTGTCACTTCCTCATTACCCACAACCCCCTCTGGGCAAGCTTTGTGCAGGGGCAGTTAGACCATACCGTTCATAGATGCACACAAACATGTAAAGACGCTAACCACACATGCACAACCAGACTTACACAAATATGTACACACACACACACACACACAGGTTTGTGCAGCCTGTCTTCGTAGGACACTGCACTGACTTTCATTCATTTTAAACGCCTTAGTCAAAGCCTTATCTCTAACCTTAACCATAACCAGTTGATATCTAACCTAAACCTAACTGCAATTATAATCTCAACTTAACCAGTTACGCACAAATGAGGTTCTACCTCATAAAGAGCAGGTTTTGGTCTCCATGAGGACTACTGGTCCTGATAAGGTCAGTGTTTGTGCCAGGAAAGGTCCTAAAGAGGTTACAAATGCAAGTACACGCACACCTTTTCGTGTACTTATATCCAGCAGGCATCACACTCTGACTGTGATACTGAGACACAAAACATGCACGCTCATGCACGCTCATGCACACTCATGCACGCTCATGCACGCTCATGCACGCTCATGCACGCTCATGCACTCTGTAGTCTGTAGAACCCCTGGAGACAAAAGTTTTAGACGCACAAACACACACACACACATCTTAACGTCCTCACACTGGTACACATCACAGTCTGCCGTTTGTCTCCTATATACACACACACACACACACACATGCAGTGGGACCATATGAGACAGTTTATATTCCATTCAGAGTCCAGGGCGAGCTTTATTGCCCAACAATGAAAATAAGCTTTCTGTTTATTTTGTGTTATGCTTTCATAAATAATTTATTTATTCTCCATTATAACGGAGGGCGATGGCGTGTCTGCAGCTGAGGAACCACAAATGATTTGAATAATTTAGCGTGAGGCGAGTCAGAGTTGGACTGGTTGTATTATCTGCCTGCATGTAGAGTGTTATGCAGCTGGGCTGTCTGTTTCATTTAGCTCTAATGTGATGGATGTGATACTGGGAAAAAAATATTCATTGTTTGATTATTATACTGTGTACTGTGTCATCTATGGGCAGGTCTTCAACACAGCCTCAAGGTTTCCATTTAAATAAATACCAGTTGTTTAACATTAGCAGCTGTTCCATGGTAGAAGAAGAAGAAACACTGGCATCGTTGTCCATAGTATGAATGTAGATGAGAACATAGCAGTAACTGGTGTCCTGGGCTGAATACAATGTTTTTGGGTTTTTTTAACATTCCTTACATGTGTTGAAAACAATAAAAAAAAAAAGTCTGGATCAATTTTATTAATTACAAAGTAAAATTAGCAGTGGTTCAATAAGTAACCTCCTGAATTCTAAACAAGGTCATTATTCAGTTTAACACATGCAAATGTTGTTTTTCTCCTTCTCGCCTTTCTCTAGGACTCTTCATGGCAACGACCTTTCAACCATCCCAGAAGGGGCTTTCAGCCACCTCACCGCTCTCTCCCACCTGTAAGCACAGCCGCGTGCATGTGTGTTTGTATGTGTATTAAAGTATCTGTTGTGGATTTTGTTGTAACTTCTGTGATTGTGTGTGTGTGTGTGTCTAGGGCTCTTGGTGCGAATCCCCTGTACTGTAACTGTGACCTGCGCTGGCTCTCCCAGTGGGTCAAGGCTGGCTTTAAAGAGCCCGGTAAGGAGATAAATTATATATATCATACAAATAAAAAAAAAAAAAAATTTAAGTGAAATGTTGTATTAAATGTCATTGTATTTTCCAACAGGAATCGCTCGTTGTACTGGACCTCCTGACATGGCTGACAGGTTGCTGCTCACTACGCCACTCAACAGATTTCAGTGTAAAGGTAAAAAGGTTTATTTTTTCCTCTGCTTTCCCATGATCGTTGTCTTTAGAGTGGATGTTGGCAGCTTTTAGCTCAGACAACGTATAAAACTTCCTCCTGGAACTTCCGTCCATCCATCTTCTACCACTTTATCCTCCACATTGTGCCAATCTCAGCTGACATAGGGGCGAAAGGCGGGGTCACACCCTGGACAGGTCACCAGCCCATAACAGGGTCATATAGAGACAAGCAACCATGTCCAATTTACCTAGTTTCCAAATCTGCATGTCTTTGGACTGCTGGACCACGCACCCACGAGGAGAACATGCAAACTCCATGCAGATTGTTCCGACCAGGCCGTGAACCCGGGTCTTCGTACTACACCAACCATGTGGCCTCATTCTGGAACTAATATTATACACATTTTCAGATTACATGATCTTCAAATCACATTGATTGTATTGAATAATCTAATATTGGTTGGAATATGGGAATAATTTCAGATACATTTCCAGGTCTAAGCTCATGATTGGACCATTTTGCTCAACATAGTTTGCGTGAGCTTGATACAGTAAATATTCAGTAGAAAGAGACAAAATTTCATCCTCTCACTTGTGTTTACATCAGCTGTGGGTCAGGTGCTGAGATAAAAGTCATGGTATCTCAGATCATCACCCTTTCTTTCTGCTTATACATACACTCTTTTATCTTTGTGGCCTACTCTCTGCACACCATCCATCAAACGAAGTCTGTGCTGGAGTCTTTTAGCACGTGTATAAATATGCATGCCGTCCCCAGCCGACACTCTTTTGCTTCCTTTCTGTCTTCACATCTCTATCTCTCTCTTCTTGCTCTGTAATCTTCCTCAGGTCCTGTAGATATCAGCCTGATGTCAAAATGTGCCCCCTGCCTGGCGACACCATGCCAAAACAACGGTACCTGTGTCTCTGACACCACTGGGTCCTACCACTGCACATGTCCGTATGGGTTCAAGGTGAGACACTATATAGAGGTTGGGTCGGGTTAATTACCTTTAATTGTCCTTAAAAAAAATACAATCGATCATAAAAATGCCACAAACACAATAAAGTAGATTTTCGTTGGGAAGTTTTGCAAATAATCTGTAATTAGTGTTGTGCATTTTTCGCACACCGGCTATTAGGATAAGAAGCACAGTGACGTCATTCCACTGTGTTTATTATGAGAGTGCACCGGATATAAACAAGAGAATGGACAGAATTTAAGGCGTAAGGAAAATAATCGTGTGGAGAACAAAGCTGAAAGTCGCTTTGTTGTCTCAGACTGTTCACTTTCAGTTGTTTCATTGTTAGCTCACGTTTTCATCTGCACTCTCTCTCTCGTATTAAAACAGAACTATCTTGTAATGTAAGGTCTTGAATTTGATCAAACTGTCCTTGAAAAGGGCTCTTAGAAAGTGTTTTTAAATGTGGCTTCTTGCACAGGCGAAACAGCACAAAGGTGTAAACAGTAAATTGGCTGTTTTAGTTATTTACTGTTGTGGAATCTCATGTAAAAGAAAAAAAATATGATATGCAGTGAAAAAAAAAATAAATAAATCAGCGCTTGAACCCTGGCGATGTTGTCGTCTCCTGTAGCACCAGTTACCTTCGTCGTGATAATAAACCATTATTTAGAGGTTCATCGGTATTTCGGTAGCTTCTGAAATATGTGAATAAAAGCCCCTTGATGGATTGCTGTGCTGCATAAGCCTGTGGTATTAGAGGTATTATGTGGCTTAGCACTGGCCTTGCATGCATAATGTACTTCTATCTGCTCATCGATAGAGAAATGATGACAGCAGCCGGCCGAGGTATTGACCGATCAGAAGACAAAGGCTGTAATAATAATTTCTAAAAACCCTCTGCGTTAGGAAAGACGTGCAAATTCACCACTGTGTAATGAACGTGGAATATGTATGCTCGTGTGTGTACGTGTGTGGACTATGTGCTCATTTGTAAAGAGATCAGTGGGTTCATGCCTTTGTGTGTGTGTGTGTGTGTGTGGACCCGCACATGAAAAAGAAACTTAAGATCTCATGTGCACAGACACCTCACAACCTTTAGGCTTTCACAGGAGGACAAAGCCTCCGTCTCCCTTTTAATTAAAACATCACTTGCCAAGGTCACTGACTAGGAAAAGGGGAACCGCGCGTCCACACGTCGCGATTGCGCCCGCGCTCGTACATGTCAGCGTGTATGTTTTCTTTCTGTGTTGGCTTCCACTCAGACAACATTAATTAAAATGTGATAGATAAACCAAAGGGAGCAGCAGAGGACAAAAGAAGGGAAGGAGGAGGAAGGACACAAGGGTTTGTAGGGGAACCAGAGGCAAGGGGATGAAGGAATAAAGTCGGAAAACTCAAAAAATCTAAATGTGTTAAATAATAATGGATGGAAGAGCAGTACAGTATGAAAAAAGAGATGGAAAAGAATTAATGATGATGGATGGAGATGGAGAACACGAGAACACGTTCTCATCCCGGGCTTTGATAAGAGGAAGTGGGTGCGTTGCCGGTTCGGTGGTTGAAAATGAAATCTACAGCCTCAGGGTTCAGTGTGGAGACAGAGCATATGTGTGTGTGTGTAGGTGTAAAACTCTTGATTCCCACTGAAAGCTGTTTATTCAGAAAACAGGTGTGTGGTTGGAAGAGCAATGAATCAAAGAGGTGTACGACTGTGACATAACATCCGCGCGTGTGTGTGTGTGTGTGTGTGTACTTGTGACGTGTGAGAGACAACAGAAAACAGCAGAGAAAAACAACGTTAGATTGACAAATCACTGCGTGTTTCTAGATTAACCACATGCATTAGACTCAGTCTGCAGACTCATTTTGTTTAACCACAACTAAAATACTCTCAAATCTGCAACCACTGAAACAGAATATGGACATTTGAAAGTACAAAAAAAATATTTTTCATATGATTTTTCCATCATTAGCATGTAGCTTATTATTTCTATTTATTATTGGATGTCAGTGTTGAGGTGATAAACATTATTAAGCGAGAGGAGGACACAGCAGTGAGCCATAGGGAGGAGTTGTTCTGCTGAGTCAGAGAGTTTTTAGTTTGGAGTGAGAAAAATAATGCATTTTACTTTTAATTATTGACCTCTTTGTTTTGCTCTGTCCTTTTTTTCCCTTCAGGGTCAAAACTGTGAAATATCCATGAATGCCTGTATTAATTTCCCCTGCTGGAATGGAGGAACCTGCCACACTGTGCCTGGCCTTATAGACCAATTCAGGTACAACTATGTCTTCACTTGTTTTAGTTATGCCACTTTCTCATATCCCAACTTTTCTGTATGAATCCAGCAATACAGCTATTATCTAGTCTATGTTGTATGTTGTGGATAAAAAAATCAAACAGTAGAGAGTCAATTTAAACAAATCCTTTGAGAATCCACTGAGTCTCTGGTTCAAATGTTGGGGCATTTAAAAAAAAAAAAGGGAATATTATCTTTACTCGACCCCAAGAAATAAAGACAGCATGATTAGAGTGGACAGTTTTGTTGCACTGGACAATGCATTACTCAAGATAAGACCTTACTTTGACCCTTTGATGTGTTTTCCCTCTTATGTTGTGGGGTGGGTTTGGGTGGGGGATCAGACAGGAAGAGAGCAGACATTTCAAAGGAGAAAGCCCCATCCGGGTTGCTCATTAAATCCTTGTACCAGCTCTGACCTTTTTTCTCTTAAAGGGAACACTTAAAACCTCTGTCGGTGCACACACCATTGTTTATTCACTGGTTTAGAATAAAACCTAGGCACTCTTTTTTTCATAATCTACATGTTTCTTGAGCATCGTTTAAAAGGATTCACGGCAGCAAAGTATTCAAGTTTCACTTGAATTTAAATTGTTTTTTGTTCACAGTCTGCTTGAATTTCAGCTGCTTCAGAATGAGATCAAAGATTGAATTGTGTGTAAGAGCCTTTTCTACTGTAGCTTTTGTTTATTCTGTTAAGGAAAGAACTCTAACATGAACTTTTTAGATGCAATAAAAAAATATATAAACATAATAATTAGTGGAAGTAACGTCATAGAATCCCTTTGGTACATTTGGTATAGAGGTTACCGGACAAAGTAGCACTCGGTGTGCTCTGCTTCTGCACTGTATACCTTGTCACAAGTTGTATTTTAGATACTGTTGCAATGTTGCAAGTAACTGTTGCCTTCCCATCACTTTGAGTCTGGCTATTTTACTCTGGCATCAACCAGGCAGTTTTGCCCAGGGAGCTGCCACTCATTGGATATCCTCTCATTTTTGGATCATTCTCTGTAAATCTACAGATAGATGGTTGTGTGTGAGAGTCCCAGTAGATCAGCACATTGAAAGTCACTTAAATCACCATCGCCCCTATTCTGAGGCTCAGTTTAAACTGTGTGCATGTTCCTGCCATGTGATAAGCTGATTAGATAATTACGTTAAAAGGCAGTGACCTGTCACATGGCATAATCTTACCGTTATAATCCAAACTGTTTAAGAATATTATTAAACTAGTAATCTAATAATGTTGACGCTCTCTATTTAAAATCACTGATACTTTTCCCTCCTTGCGAGTTCACGCTGAAGTGGTGGGAATAATTCAGAATCAGCAAAAAGGATACTTTCAAAGTGAACTCGTCCACGACCTGCTCGCTCATTTGCAGACTCTAGCAGCTTCACAGTCGCACAGCTTCACACATTCACAGCTGGGAGCTGCCCGACACAATCACAGCGTTTGACTCCTGGCTGCAGAACAGCTCCACTGGAGACAGTTGTGGGTCAAGAGCCTCTCAGTGGCGAGTGCACAGCAGAGCATCACTCATCTGCCGCTTTCCTAGCCATCTATTCCCTGCTGATCCACGACCTCCGGCTTGTTCTCCCCATCTCAGGTTATTGTTGCATTTTGTGCACAATCTGACATCTTGGAAAACACTGTAGATGTTTCATAGAGTTGTTGTTGTCATGACCTAAAATAGAAAAACACCCCCCATTTCCATGCGACTGAATGAAGAAGTCTTAATTTGGGGACAAAAGTGCCAAAAGACCAATATAACACATTATTAAAAACACATTGTGTCATGTATGACATGTTCATTTGAGGCATGTTTCTCTCAATAGCCATGTTATGTATTAAACTGGACCAAACCACATGAAAGACTCTATTTCACACTTGTAAAAACTCTTTAAAGGGCCAAGGAGGCAGCCGTCGTGGCACTGTATATATTTAAAAAGATTGTAGTATAATTCAGTCTGCGCTCATAATAACTTCATATTTGTCTGTGCCCTTCTTTGAACGTGTCTGCCAGCGTCGTTGGCGTCCGTCCACAGAGTCCTCCTTTGTCCCAGACTCATAACAAACAGCCACTCTGAATGAAACAGTTGTCATTAACAGTATCGTAACCGGCTTTTGTCTCTGTGCAGCCTCCTAACAAGGCCTTTGCCATTTTGAAGGCTCTCATATGCGTCTAACCTTTAAGGTCCTACATGGTAATGCAATTAGGAGTCTCTTTACCCTTTACAGAGCTTCTGCGAACATTAATGCAGACACAGGTAGATGTCGGTGCCCTCGGAGAAAGACACAGGAAGAGGTGAAGGAAGACGGCGAGAGCGGACAAGCGGTGCCTTTTGACATTTTAACATGTGATGTCATCAGTTATGGATGTTCAATCAGTCCAATTAGCCTTTGTTCTTAGTGGGGAACCATTTGTCAAGCTATATCGTTTTAAATGTCATAGCTGAGATTTGATTGGTGGGCGAGGGCACGGTCTGACTGAGTCAGTGCTGCAGGCATAGTTATCATTTATATATATATATATATATATATAGATGTATGTTTTTTTTGTTATTTCTCTCACATGGGAGTGTTTAATACTTTTCCGTTTCCTTATTCTTCCCATGCTGCAGTTTATTTTGACTATTTCTCCTCTCTCTGTGGTCTCTTTCTTTCTCTTTCTCCTCCGGTAGCAGCAGATATTGTTGGAGAATGATTATTTACTCGTGAAATAACTTCTACTTTTGGCAAAGTGGCTCCAAGCCCGGCCACATTCAAAGTCAGAACTCATTTTTGGACAGAAGGCGAGCGTATCATAGTATAATTTAACTCGTGTGTAACTCTCATAGATGGACAAACTTAAGTTAAATGTGACTAAATGTGTGCAATAACTATTTCACAACTTCCGTAAAAAGCTTGATCAAGAAGCAGAATATGTATTTTTCCACATTTTTATTTGATAAACCCAGAGAAATCGACTGAATATTGGTCATTGATTCCAGTGACATGTTGTTTTATGTGTGGTGGAGGAACATGTAGCACACAGTTTTTTGTTTTAAATGTGTTTCATTTGTAGATAATGGGGAGGTAACCACTGATTATCATATATGGTGTGGGAAGAGAGTGAGGGAGCGAGATAAGCGTGAGAAAAAGCTTGTGTGGCACCAAAAGTTAGATTAGAGAAGAGAGGGTCATTTGTCGATTATTGTTTCTTCATTTGTTACATGGGGCAAAGAAAAAGAGAAAATATTCACATTTGAGAAGCTGAAAATTCACAGTAAGATGACCTTGTTGCAAAACACTAAAAGTTGATTTGATCCGTGTAGAAGACTCTGTGATCGGAGCTGCTGAAAGCAGCGGTGGTCCAATTTATCAAAGTCTTCATGTGGTTGTTTGTGTGTTGCCTCTTTAACGAGGTTAAAGGAATAAACCACACCGAGATACAAAGAGCGGTAAGAGAGTTCAAGAGCTAGCAAGGACAGAGGAGGGGTGAAATAAAAAGATGAGAAGAGAGCGAGAGGAGGAAGGAAGATGAATCGAGGGGAGGACGAGCAGGAGGCTTTGATAATTCCCTTAGTGTGTCCCAGGTGGGCGGGGTCCAACAGCAGTGGCATCAAACTAAGTTTATCTCAGCGTTTTTTGTTGTTATTTTAAGAAGTTTTTCTTGTATCTTCTCACACAGAAACACAGGAGGAACTTTGGCTCCTGACACGAGTGATGTGACTCAAACAAGTCTAAAATTTAGTGCCGACAAGAGATAGGGTGGGTCCGTTTGTGGCAGGGGTTTACACTGTGAATGGCCATGTTAAGATTTCATTTCTTCTGTACACTGATGCTTGAAATGGTGTCTCCGGTTGGAACAGTAAATATAGATATAGTGAGGCTCCAGTGGTGTGTGAGGGAAAAAACCCTGTAGAATAAAGATGAAGCTATTTTCTTCGGTAAAGCTCTTATAGTGGAATTTAAGAGCAAGTGAAGCCGAGCAGCTGTTTGATCTGGCTGATGGATTTTATTCATGCGTCGTACTCCATGTTTCTGTGTGCAGCTGCGTGTGTCCGCCCGGATCTGCAGGCCCTCGTTGTCAGTTCAACCCCGACGACTGCGCGCACAACGACTGTGAGAACAACGCTACCTGCGTCGATGGAATCAACAACTACACCTGCATCTGTCCACCCAACTACACAGGTACACACACACAGTCTACTCTGTTTCTAAACTTTGATGTTCCTGGTTCCCCTCAGTGTTTGTCCCTGAAAGGTTCACCAAGTCCCTCCATTTTTACAAACACCTTCAAAATCCTACTTTGCACTGCTGCGGGTGGTAATTTAGTAACGGACAACCTGTCTGCAGTGAAACTTTCTGGAACTCCTGACTCTGAGTCGCAGTGTTATGACAAGGGAGGGGACAAATAAACAAAGTAAGGAGAAGGGTAAAGAAGAGACCGATAAAGGGCAGAAGCTGTGTGTATATGAGAGAGAGACCTCACTTGGTGGAGTCCAGCAAGTTGAATTTAAAATGCTGACTGGAAAAATAAGTTTTTCTCTCTGTGACAGTGTCCCACACACACACACACACACACACACACCATGTCATTATTGTTGTTGGCATAAAGAAATCCCACACACACTGCCAGCCTCTTCACCACACACACTCACTCACTCACAGCTTGTTCCTGTGGAGCTCAGTGAACCGTGGCGTATTCATCAGGTGTCACATTAAGCGGACAGTCCGCTGTGCTTTCTACAAACTCAGCAAACGGAATAGTTGTGTCATATTTTTATTTCTTACCAGAGGAAATAAATCAAGATTAAAGGTCACAAGACCTTTTAAACAGCCGATCTAAGGTTTCTACAACTGAAGAGTTTCGTTTGAAAATCAGTAAAAAAAACACAGTCGTGTGCCTGACTGTGCTCAACAAATTAAATGTCAGTGTGTCTCTTTGGTTTTCAGTGTCATGTGCAATGTCACCAGTTTGACTTGAGAATGACAAAGGGTCACGGCAGGGTCATCGGAACATTAAGATTCATCTTCTGGAAGCATTTACAAAAAAGTTCAAATGTCCAGTTTGTCATTTCTGCCGCTGCGGTCGCTCAGCCAGAATAATAACAGACGACATGGAGAAGTGGCTTGGAATCATAGTATCACTAGAACCAAATATTGCCCTGGAAGTAAACAGTAGTATTCAAACGTGGATGTGCATGTGCTTCACGGAAGACATGGAGCCAAGCGGAGGTCACGATACCTTCATTAGAAATATAGATTTATATCGATAGAGTGAGGGAAACGTTTAAGCTAATGTAAATACACACGACTCAACATTGCACGACACTAGTGAGATTTTAATGCAGAACTGTAACTTAGTGTGAAATCCATCTCTGCGGAGCAAAGCCTTTGCAAACGGGACAAAAGACATTAGGAAATCAATAAACACAATTGCCAGTGTGTGGTCTGTATCATTTAAATAGAATATAATTCACATTTCCAGTGGCTCACTTGTCCATGACAGGGTTTCACTCGTCTTTATTTGTATGCTAAATTTGGCATTTTGATGAAAAATGGTCCCCACACTGTTGATCAAAGTTTTGACAAAATGTGAACGTGTTCTTGGCTTTCACTTAAACGTTTACTTAACGACTGTTCCATCAAACATCCGGGCTCCTTTGGCCTGTGTGGCACAGTTAGAAGTGGCTTGACATAAAGGTGGTGGAGACAGACAGACAGACAGACAGACAGACGGGGTGGGAGTGAAGCAGGAGGATAAGATTAAAGCTGGGAGCGAAAGAATGATGGAAATTTGTTTGACCTTGTGCAAATCTCCCCTGCCTTCAAACGACCAACTCCAGTCAAGGCTTTTAACACACACACTGTTAACCCTTATAAACCTATGAGTGTGTGTGTGTGTGTGTGTGTGTGTGTGTGTGTTACACAGCCTATTAACCTTCCTCTTCATCAGCTCTGAGAAAAAAGCTGATAATGCTTTTTATGAGACCTTGAACTTGACAGACACACATATACTGTCTATGTTGTCCTTTCTCCTTCCTTTATTTTCTTTTTCTTCTACTTTCCATAACATTTAAAGACTGATGTATTAAGTTCAGCTGGTTGGTGAGACGCCGCTGCTATAATCTTTAAATGTTTTCACCTAGACACAGTAACCATTCATTCAATATTCAAACTTTTGCAACATTCAAGTAAAGAAACACATTTCTCTCCCCCTCTGTCACCAGGTGACTTCTGTGAAGAGATGGTTGACCCCTGTCTCCATGGTTTCGACCCCTGTCAGCACGACTCAAAGTGTGTCCACGTTGGCCGCAGTTACAGGTGAGCGACAGCCTCGATGAGGATCAGCTCTTAAAAGGGTCAGAGGTCAAACTATTGACGGTGATAGGAGCAGCCGGGTCAACGGGTTAAAAGCTGACTGTTATTTTTTTATTTTTTTTTTTTAACCAAGAAGAATCATTGTGAGTGATTATTGTTAAACACGGCTGTTCTCTTACAAATACACATGACGACAGACCAACATAAACACATCACAGCTCTAACACAAACCATATTGACTACATGTTTTGTATTGCAACAATTCTCCCTTACTGTGATTCAGCGCTGTATAATGGCGTGTTTCCACCGGCTCGACATGCCTCAGCACGGCACGGTTAAGTAGTGATAGTACCTGGTACCAGGTACTTTTTTTAGTACCTGCTCTGGCGAGGTTCCAACACAAACCCTGTGACCCCGTAGATCAGTTAAAGAGACTCAACAATTCTAAAAACGTGGGTTAATCTTCAACAATTACCAGGGAAATGTCTAAAATCTCAGTATTTAACTGAGGAGTATAGTGGAAAAGGGCTATAACATTGGCTTTGCAGGTCCCTCAATTCTGAAAAGCTAAATTGTAAAGATATGTTGCATGTGCATGTTGAAAAACTGGGCGTATTCAAAAGGAACGTGAAAGAGTAGAAAGTTTGGTTTCCTGTTAAAGATGTTACTGAGAAGGTCTGACAGCTGTCACCTCTGTGTAAACATCTCTAATCATGTCACTGACGCTTGTGTCCGTGCCGCCCTTGTCACTGTAGGTGCGACTGTTTACCAGGCTACGTGGGCCAACAGTGTGAGCGGGACTATAACGACTGTCTGGAGAACAAGTGTCAACATGGAGCCGAATGTGTGGACGCTGTCAACGGATACACCTGCGTCTGTAAAGAGGGCTTCAGGTGAGCGTCATGTCAAAGTGGGAGCAGACGCAGACGATGCTTCATAATCAGACACTTGACTCGCTGGACCTTCTGTAGCAGATAAAGTGTTAAATGTTTGCAGAAATCACAGAAGATAAGAAACAATATGAATAGATAGATAGGTCTTAACTTGAAGAATATTACCCTGCTACATCTCTATAAATATGTAATCTTCTTCTTCTTTAAACTGTTTCTCCCTCAGTGGGCTGTTCTGTGAGAACCCTCCACCAATGATCTTGCTGCAGACCAGCCCCTGTGACCAATCAGACTGCCAGAACAGTGCCCAGTGCATTTTAGTTTCTGGGGAGCCCGTCTGCCGCTGCTTGCCCGGTTTCTATGGCAACAAATGTGCCAAGATGGCCACTGTTCACTTCCTGGGTCGCGACGGGTTCGTGGAGCTGCCAGGCACGAAGCTTCGCCCCACGGCTCACATTTCATTACAGGTATGGTCGAGTCGTAGAGGTCCAACAGTCACGGGGGTCTAAATGGAACTTTAAATGTCCCAATATTCTGTTCTCATTAAGAATAAAAACAGATCGTGCCTTATAATGTTTAGAAGTTTCAAAGTACAAAAACCACATCCTGCTGTGGTACATGGAAAATGCCTTTGAGAGTCTTAAAATAGAGCTGTAAGTCATTCAAATCAAGCCGATAGAGTTGCACAGCTCAGTGCCGACGAGGCAAGTCGAACATCTGCTGCGCCCTCTGTTTCCACGTTACACTGAGCACTCGTGCTTCAACACACACACACACACACACACACACACGCTCATTCCCACAGACCATGCATTCTGGACACCTGAGAGTTGTGTCCTAATAGAGACATATTTTCCTTCTGTTGGAAATGAGAAAGTAAGTGGGTGACAAAGAAACAGGAAAAGGAGGGCAGTCTAATTGATATTTACCACCTGTTTGGATCTGTGTGAGCGTGTGTGAATGTGTTTCTGCGTTCCTGCCAGGAGCTTTCAGTGTCAGTGCCAAAGCTGTTAAAACTCCACCAAGAGGCCCTGACTGAGAGAGAGAGAGAGAGGAAAAGAAAGAAAGGGCCACGGCACTTCATAAATCACTTTCTGTTTTTACACTTTTTCTCTCTTTTCTGCCCAGTTCTATCTTCACCAACCCATTTTATATCTCACTCTCTCCTTCCATCTCCTCTCTCGTTCTCTCTGCTTTGTTCTGGCCATCTCTCTCTCTCCTTCTCTCCTCTCGGTCTCGCTCGCTCTCCTCTTTGCTCGTTAGGAGTTGTTGACTTGGCTATGCTCCACTGAATCTACAGTGTTAAGTGCTTGGCCCCTCGACCCCATTTCTACTCGCTAGTTAGTTAGCTCTTAGCACAGCGCACAGGAAAGTGTGACATGTCAAGTGTGTGTGTGTGGGAGGGAGGCAGATTAGCCAGACTGGTGTGGATTACCAAAGAGCTAAAACGGCCAACAGTTAAGACGTGGAACACAGGAGTAGACAAAACATGTTTTAGAGCTTCTAAAAACAAGCTGGTTTTCGTTATGTTATAACCAATGCGAGCTCACTGTGTGGGTGTAGGTCAGCCTGTGTATTTGTCGCCAAAGTTTACCAACAATGTGACAACAATGGTGCAGAAACTTCATGGTTTAAATCGGCAGCGCTGAAATCTGCATTTATGACATCTGTCTGTAAAATGATAACTGCCTGCTCAAAGCGCTGTATAAAATATTTTTGTCTTTATTTCTTTATTCGACATCTGTGTCTCCAGGTGGCCACGGAGAAAGACAACGGCCTTTTGTTGTACAAAGAGGACCACGACCCCCTGGCACTGGAGCTTTACCAGGGACACATACGGCTCATCTACGACATCGCCAACTACCCTCCAACCACTGTGTATAGGTAGGCAACTCGTTTATTTCCACACGCAGTCAAATTAAGGTTATATTATGCATTAGATTGTGGCAGTAAAGGCAGTTTAATTAAAAAGAAACACTCAAAAACTCTAAAAAGCTACTGCATGTATTCACACACATATATTCAAGATGACTTGTTTCTATCCACTGTATGATACCGCTACACTGTATTACATGTTACAATTATTACATTGGCTCAATTTTACTCACAGTATACAACAGCGATTCAAGGATTCCAGGCGTCTTTACACAATTCTTTAAGGACTTACCAGCAGGCACTGATTTTGCCATGTAAACAAACACACACACACAGTGTCAGATCCATATCTAAGCACTTCCTTCTATGAACAAACATGGACTTCCTTTGCAATCCAGAGTAGACGTTCATGTCCTTGACAGAAACACAACAAAAGTCTCTCACCATTGTAAACCCTTACCTCACACTTTAATCTATGTAAATCAGCTTATGGTAATGTTTTTATTTGTTCCTCATAGGCTAAACCATGTTCTAAACCACGTTGTAAACCACATTGCTTTACAAACAAACACACACTTAATACAACAATATAATCCATCTATCCATTATCTACCACTTGGGGAGCAAGACGGAACACAGCCTCAACAAGTTGCCAGTCCATCAGAGAGGAAAAACAAATAGAGACACTCTCATTTATACCTATGGGCAATTAAGAGTCTCCTATGAATCTAAACCTAATCTGCATGTCTTTGGACTGAGAGAGGAAGCCAGAGAACCTGGAGAGAATGCACACACCAACGGGAAAAATAAGATGTGCAAACGTCACACACAAAGGCCTCAGTCTGGTGGCAAATCATACGACCACACCTTAAAATGTTAAACCTTCATGAGGCACAAACTCTTATTTCCAGACTTCAAATATGACATTTTGTTAACACAAGTAATACACAGCCCAGCATGTTCATATACCTATGCCATTAAAAAAAGGCCATATAATATACATATATAACAACCACATCATTATATCAAAACCAGCCAAACGTTTGAATGAAAATGAAATGAAAAGATTATTTTTAAAATCAACTTGTTTTTGCTGTCAGAGCTTCTTAGCCAATGCATGAGCCAGTCGGGGTCATGGACTTCTCCCAGCTCATAAAAGACCACCGTGTCTCATAACTCAAGAAAAGCTTCTTTCAAACACACACCTCACAAAACCTGTTTGTGGTGAAACATGGCGAAGGGTCTCTAGAGTATAAAATTCCAAAATTCAGCCTGAGCAAGTAATACACAATCACAGCGTACCACATTAATGCTGCTGCAGCGTGTTGTCTTTCTATAAGCTGCAAAAAAAAAAAACACTGTTGCCTCCCTCTGTGACCGCCATTTTAGTGGAGCATGAAAAACTGACTGACATGTGGACAGAATGAGGTCAAGAGGGGAGCGAGAGGTGTGCTGCAAAGAGAGACAGATTAAGGAAAAACATAAAGGAGCGCGGGAAACTGAACAAAAGGCAGGGAGACGTTGCACAGGCATTTTGTTAAAGTTGACAGTGAAAGACAGTGTCCATGTCCATCTTTGTCTGTGGGTGATTGGCTCTTATTGATCCTGTCTGACTCTCTGTCCACGCTGCCTTGCAGGATAAAAAAGATGTGAGAGGGATGTATGACACCGTATGTGTGTCATATAAATCCCCAACAATAATTTCAACAAATAACAATAACCACAAGTATGTTGTTTATGGATGTTAGATGCAGTCAAATAAAGTCAAATCATATACTTTATTTACTAATTCTCTAAGTGAAAAAATAAAACCCAGAGCATTTTATACCTAAGAGTCACAGAGAGGGCATTGCTCTGCCAGTCCAAATACAGCTGAAGTTTCCAGGACTTTCTGGAGGTGGCAATAATGGAAGGTGTTTAAGGCTGATGGAAAAATCGCCCCAAAAGGAAATGAACAAAAAATAAAAACTTTAAAGTGAGCAATCAAAAATATTTATTGCTTTAGGAAAAGTTTTGTGGATATTTGGTGCCAACGTAGAGCACAAAAAAAACCCAAAAAACATGAGATCATTTTGACCATTTTATTGTACCGAAGATACATTTTACAGTATTATATACATATTTAAAAGTATCCTTTTTTTTAATCAGTTGTGAATGATCATTGCACTCATTGTAATAATGCCAGCTGCAAGTGAGGGGAGTGAGGACGGAGGGAGAGAGAGAGAGAGACAGATGTTAGAGTAATTGAATGAATTAAGGGCGAGAGAGTGAGGCTCGGGTGAAGAAGTGAGAGGGTTATTATTTCTTCTTCTTCATTTGCTTTCCTTTCTTCTTTCTGTTTTGCTTTGTGGTTTTTGGCTGCGCTCTGCTCTGTTGTCCCTGCGGTTACAGACAAGGTCACAGAGAGAGGGGGCACTCGTAGCCGCACAGCATTTGAGAATAATATGCAGTCAGCTCATAACAAATTTGACTGTTGGACTTGGATGTTACCTCATATATTTCAAATCCTGCAAGTAGCTGTCGAAGAATAAAATTGAAGCCACACTTCTGTGTATCAAGGACACATTTTTTTATTCCGGCTATGACTCATTTAAACCCTCGGCTTTTTGTTTTTTTTGTTTGGATAGTTTCACAAAGAAGAAGATAAAATATTTTAAGGCTTCCTCTCTTGGAAGACTTGGGTTTATTATGCAGAACAAGTCATATTTAATGCTGCTTTTGTCATAAAGCAAGGTTGAATCAGGAGTGTCATCGTTTCTTATTGTTGCTGCTGTTGATCAAATTTGATGTTATTCTCGGGGGGAATGTGATCAAATCTACATGTCAAATCTACTGACATGTAGATTTGATCAAATTCCCATGATCAAATCTACATGTAGGTAAATTTAAGGAAGGATGTACTCCAAAACAGAGAGTTGTTATATCAATTCTACATGTGCACATGCAAGTTTATTAACATACAGTTGATTTGGTCATATAAAAGCTATGATTTTAGCCCCATACATGGTGGCTGTTTAGGTTAACGTGTCTTTCTGTTACGTACGAACCTTCCTGTCGCCAGTGACCTCTAACAGCTACGTTATATTAATGCAGTGATGCCCTATTGAACTGTGTAGGTGATTTTATTTTCTGTTATCCCTCTCCAGGGAAAATGCAGCTCAGGGTCAGACAGCTGTAGAGCCACTGGTCGACAATGTGACCTGTTAAGGAGGCTTGAGTGTGGCAGATGTATGCCAATAAATCACCTGTTTAGAACGACAGGTTTATTGGTCATAAAAGCAACTGTCTCCCTGTCAAGTCTATCAAGTGTGCTGTCGAATTTTTGGAGCCTGCACACTTTCCAATTTCCACTTTCCAGATTATATTTCTTCTCGTAAAAGAAATGGGTTGGTAATGTGCAGAAACCGCTTATTTCCAAAAAAAATTATGTTAACGTGAATATTGCCATGGGTTCACACTGTGCAAGTCAAGAAGAGGACATGAGGAGGGGATAGTTTGAGATGAAGGAAACATAGACGATATGGATGAGGCACGGACAAGGAGAGGAAACGACACAGGCAACCAGACAGTCACGAGACGCAGACATGAATAAAGAGACAGTAAGAAACAGTTTCAGACTAAAGCTGGGCTGAAAACATGAATGAAGTAGCATCCAAACTTGATACAGCGATAACCGGGCAGAGCCGGTTTCCTGCCAGAGAAGAAACAGAAGTGGCAAAAACAGATGGATAGAAGCAGCTGAATTGAAAATACCACGAGACATGGTTGAACGGCAGGATGAGGGAGAGGAGTGAGGGATGACAGAGGGATGGAGTGAAAGAGAGGGAAGAAAAGAAGGGTAAATTAAACCACTAAGTGAGTCAGGGAATTAGCCTTGTCTGGTCTTGTTAACTTGACACCTGCCACGGCTGGTGGGGGTGAAAGGACGGACAGACGGAGGGTAAGACAATGAGGAAAAAAATGTATAAGAAAAAATAGAAACAAAGGAGCAAACACAGCTCCTTTGACACATTGTCCAAAGGAGTTGTGTCCTTTACACTTGTCCTTATCAATTCTTCACGGACTTCTACTTCCTCAACACAGACCTCCACTCTTGCCACAAAGTCTCGGCAGCGGGATGCTTTAGGCTCGAACCAGGATGTCTGGTCTACCTCAAAGTCATCTTCGCCCATGGAGTGGTTTACAGCCTGATTTAGCTCAATGAATTCTTCATGGAGTTTTTTATAACTCTTCATTTCATCCTGCTGAACACTCGTCGAACACTCGTCGTCTTCCATGAGACATTCTATCTGGTTCTCCTTTGTAGTTGGCGGTCTTAACTTTGATATTTTTGCAGCGATATATTGCTGCAAGTGTTCTTTGGGGCCTTTTCCTGTAGGTGCGTGTGCCCCCATGTCTGATGAGCCGCCCTCATCACCGCTTAGCGAATCTGCCATTGCTGGCTTCAAAGCTTCAGTAACAGCAAGGTAATGCTTCCCGAGGAGTTAAACTCAGTGGTTTCTAACTTATCCAGACTTAAGCAGCTGACCACTCTAAGCCTTTTCTTGCTCCCAAGGTCGCTGTCCCCCGTGGCAATATAGTCCTCCTTGGGTGATAGCGTCCACACCCAGATCTAAAACGATGTGAGGTTTTTTGAATTGTTGTAGTGGCGAAAGTACACTTAATTCCAAAGCCACTGAATAATCGTTCCAATTGGCTTGACTCGTAAAGGGTTTGCACATTTATTTCCACTTGCCTACATCCAAGTTACATTTCTATCCACATGTATCCAAGCTCCTCTAGGATCAACAACACATAGAAATGTTCCCTTGATGTTCCAGGTTGTGAATGACGATCTATAGATTCCAACAGTAAGATAACGCATCCCAACTCCAAACTTGGTACAGCTTCACATCCACCAAACTGCTAGATATTTTTCAGTAGATATCTCCCATCCGTGTTATCATAGCCGTCAAAGATATCAAAGTGCCCATGGTAGCTTTTATCTAAAGAACAATAACATCGAAGGGCCACAAAGCCACATTCCTTTCCTTGTGAGAATATTTAATCAAAGGCCAACAATTAACTACTTCAGCTGTTCATAAATTACATTGTAACAACCTAACCCTAACCCTCTTGCACCAACCACCCGACCTAACCTAAACTGACCTAAACTAACTCAACTCTGGCTCCTACACTGCCTTTATGTTTTGTTCATGTTGCGTTAGCAGACTGGGATGAAACGGGGCCCATCTCCAAGCCTGGTACTCATTTTACCGCTGGCCTTTATGTATTCCTTGGTATGTGCCATCATTTGATTGCATGAGTCTGAGCTTTTGCAAATTACCAAACTTATCTGTCCTCATTTGGAAATACATTGTAAGCTGACTCAAACCACATGGTTCAGCAGTTCACAGGCACAATGTCCCACCGACAACTGTAGCAATTTAACCATCACAGACTGAGCGCATCAATCCTGGCAGATCCCAAATGTGGCACCGTCCATGCAGTCGCTGTGGTCGTGCAGTTGAGAGTCAGGGAGCGGTGCCAGGCCCTTGGTTGACTCTGGTTGACTTGGTTTTCTTTTCAAAAAATCCAGACTGCCAGGGCAATGTGGGCAAAAACATAATGCAGTGTAAACTAATGTTTATTACTAATTTAGTTTTTACGTTAAGATAAGCGCACACAGTCAAAATGTAAAAGTAATAGCAATGTGGATGCCTCTTTATCGAAGAGATCTGCTGCTCTGTTCACTCAAATGTGTTGAATGCATTTCCTTCCATATGCTGTATGTAATTGGAAAAGTTACAGCTTCAGGTACATTTCCAATCCTGCATTGTTAACTTTGACGGCGCATTCTTCATCTTTACTGCCCTTGTTGCTGTGTTACTGTATTTATTTCTTGACACATTACCAGCACCTGTAAATCACTGTTTGTAACCATTAGCAAGGACTATGTAGAGTATGTTATAAAGACTAAAATGCACTGATAATTCTTTAAATTGGGGACCTTGATACTTTTGGGTATATAATTTAAAAGACCTGCTTGAAGAAGGCCTGTCGTTTTTATACACAGCTCCAGGTATGAATATGTGAAAATGTGCAGTCCACAGTGTATTTGTGCTGTCCCTGGTAACAAACAATCCACATATGTGTGCATGCACACCTGTCCACCTGTCACAGAAAGTAAAGTTTGTGTGTGTGTGTGTGTATGCTGGGGTTAATGGGTGGACTGTGAAGAATGTGTTTGTTGCATAGTAATGCGCTGCCCTTTACTAAATGCCATACTAATCTCCCATCGCGTCAAAGACAGCACATCTACTGTTATTCATCAGCGAGTGACAGAGGGAGGGACGTGGGGGATGAGCGGGTTCACGGACAGAAAGGGATTTTAAAGCAAGGCTGAAGTAGTGGATGGATGGATAAAGTGGAAAGAATGGAGAGAGAGAGACAAGAATGATGAAGATGGACAGTTGGGAAAAGGATGATGGAAATGGAGAGAGGAAGGTCTTTGAAGAGTGGATGACAATACAGGACATGCAGGTTTTACTTCCAAAGAAAGTATTTCTCCTGAAGTTGTGGTATAATGTTAAATGCTTGTCGTCATGGTCTGTTTTTCTGACATGCCTGCACTCAGGCTTGCCTTTTGCACCTACATTAATCATTGAATGAGCAGAAGCACTTACTTCTCGATCTTCTTGTAGGCGCTTGTTTGTAATCAGCGTTGTGTGAAGTCATTTGACAATGAAAACTGAAGCAGCAACAGCTTTAAATGAATAACAAATGAAGGTATACTATCACATCTATGACAGAAGAGCAACAGCCAAAATCAAGTCAGTGAAGGATTGTGTCCTGCAAATTTGTTCCGAATGAACCAGGGCACAACTGAGATGAACCGCCGCACAAGCTGCACTGCCCTGTCCAAAATAAACATTAAAACCTTTTGCTGAGCTGATGTATTGTATCTTATTACATGTGGATGTGCATGTGGGTTTTTTTTTTTACACAGACTGACAAATCAACCCAACGGTATTTCCCCTAAATATGTGCAATAACATAAACTAAAGTAGAGGTTACACACTTTAGAGCTATGATATGCATATTTATATTTTGGTTGTCACAGTAAATCCAAGTTGTACAGGTCTTACAAATGGTTTTGTGTCCAGACGCACTGTACATCAGCAAAGTGACTGTCTGTGTGTCTAACCTTAATTCGGCTTTTAAAAACCACAGAGTTGTGGTAAAAAAGACACCGTGAAGCTTTAAAACACTTAGAGGCAATCCAAACATTCTAATACCGAAAACCTCACAGTCCTGAAACAACAAAGCACTTGTTCCCCAACGCAAACGTCAGAACGCGACAAACCCGCACTGAAAAGTATGACTCCCATTCAAACTGGTGGCTCTGGTTTAATGAAAGCTGAAAAAACAGGGGAAAGAAATACAGAAGGAGCAGTTGTTCAGTAGCTGCCGTCTCAGCAGTGACTAATTGGGGTTACAAAGGCAATATGGGACTTGGTGGCTTGTCTGCTGAACATCATTTTAATCAAATTAGTTTCCCAAGCACACATGCAGACTGAGACACAAATGCAGACTCAGAAACGTAAAACAAAATTATTCACAAGCTTGATCTAAAAAGAGAAAAGACACATAAAGAAATGTGTCGTATCCTGTGTGTGTGTGTGCATGTGTGTGCATGGATTATGAACTCCTAACTTCACATTAACAAAAGAAAAACTATTTCCAATCCAACTTTATTTATAAAGCACTTTAAAAAACAACAACAGCTGAAACAAAGTGCTGTACATCAGAGATAAATAAAAATGACATCATAAACCTAACATCAAACAATAAAACATACAATAAAACAATAAAATACTGTAGAGAGTATAAATACAACACGAATGAACAAGTCATACAATAAAACTATAAAAATGTCTCATACTGGGTCGAAAGCCAAAGTGTAAAAACACAGAAGCTTCACTGTTGCGTGCACGTACACACACACACACACACACACGCTGTACCACAAATGTGGTGATAGAAACACAGTAAGTAAAGTAAGCAGTGGTGCTTAATTAGATTTAACAGTGTAAGTGGATCTGCTCTGTTGTTTGATTTCCAAGTTTGAGATAAAGTCAACAAGCTGAAATTACTTGTTTGATTCATTTATATGAAAAGGAGCCAACTTTTTGGTTGAAGGAAGTTAATTATTTGCCAAGTTTGTTTGTGTGTGTGAGTAATGTGCATTTGCTCACTGATGGTGTGTTTGATTCTGGACTGACAGGAAACTGACGTCCCCATGTGGCTTTAACCGAACCCTGTGAGAGTGAGAGAGGGAGGAGGCGTTTATATCTGCTTTGGTTGTGTGTTTGTTTTTATTGAACGTCCATGATGACGTGTTTTTAACAATACACAGGTCAAACGCACACAACCACAAAGAAAATTCAACACACACACACAGTCTCTCATATTATAAATATATTACATGTTCATTTTTGCAGAGTAAAAGTGAAAAACCATATGTGTTAATATAACAATATTTATATTCACTCACAAAGACACAAACATGCTCATGTCACATGGTTTCGTAGTGTTCATTAGTCATCTACTGCCCCCCGGTGTAACTCTGGTGTCACAGCAGATGTAGTCTGTGTGAGTGCATAAACACTGATCTTGTGAGGACCAATAGTCTTCATGGAGACCAAAATCTGGTCCTAATGAAGTAGAACCTAATTTCTGAGGATGCTTAAGGCTAAGATTATATTGTGGTTAAGGTTATGGTTAGGCATTAACTAACTGTGTTTAAGGCTATTATTGCTAATATTGTTAGCAATGATAGTATTTTCATCATTATTATGCTATGAATCAAATTGATATTAGTACATCTTTTAAACAGTCAATGCTACTGCTTACTATAAACATTCAGAACTGCCCTAACTGAACCTCTGTTATATATCTGCTCCTGGTTTCTCTATTCTGTCTCTGCCTCGCCTCTCTCTTTCCCTTTCTGTCCCCCCCACCTCTCCTTTGTCCCCCATTTTTTTCCCTTTCACCACAACTGGTCGAGGCAGATGGCTGCACATCTTTGAGTCTGGTTCTGTCAGAGATTTCTTCTTCCTGTTAAAAGGAAGCTTTTCTTTTCTCTCCACTAACTGATGCCTTTAGTGCTTGCTCATTGTGTGAACTGTTGTGCAGCTCAGTGCCTTTAGATAATGTATGTTGTGATTTGGCGCAATACAAATACAGTTAAATTGAATGAAGGTTAGGGACAAGGCTTTGTTGGATAAGGCTGTCTAAATGAATTGATGGAAGTCAATGCAGTGTCCTAAGAAGAATAGCTGCACAAACCTGTGTCTATGTGTATGTGTACTTGTATTTGTATCTGTGTGATGACAGTTTGACCTTGTGGGGACATTGTGTCTGGGCCCCACACCTTTAAAGTGCTTTCTCAGGGTAAAAGGCCCTGGTATACTTCGACCCACCATGCGTCATAAGCCTCATAAGCACTTGCCCAGATTTTGGAACCGTGCGCAAAGAGTGTGTTGGGTGCGCGTGGACAGTGCATGCGTGAATTTCCGCCCCACTGATAGGTGGAGTATTAAGCCCCGCTCACCAAGCAGAAAAAAAACATTGCGACAACTGAAGAAGTAGCCACCAAGGACAGTCATCCGAGCCTCGACCTGGCTGACACCCCGACTCTCCTGTCCGACGGACCTTTCAGCTGATGAGCCACTCGAACCAGACGCGTCCGAGGGAACTGTAGCATCGTTCTCTTCTTCTTTGGTCAAAAATGCGTTCTATTCCCTGCGCCCAGACTTGTACCGCCACCAGATGGTGAAGTCAGATATTACAGGACCCTGGCGTGCGAGTATACCAGGGTCCACGATATGTGATGGGCACTGTGCGGAGGTATACCAGGTTATAAGGTTAAGGGTAAGGGGCTAGGAAATACACAATGTCTATGATGTGTCCTCACTAAGATATAAAAACAAGTTTTTGTGTGTGTGTGTGTGTGCAAACCTGTGCTGAAAAAAAATCTATTTGAGGATTTTCTTCAACAGTGTGAGCTGCGTGTTTTATTGAAATTTCCAGACACTTGAACAGATTTGATTGAGGATTAAGAGCTTTACGAGTAAGGGTGGAGAACCTTAAAAAAAGGGGGGAGAAGTCGAAATAACTGTCAGATGATATTAAGAAATGGAAGGAGGAGAGAGTAGAGCAAAAACAGACAAGGATAAATTACGGAGAAAAAAAGAAGCCCAGCGAGCGGGGTGAAAATAATAGGAGATATAAAACGGATTACAAAGTAAAGATAGAAGAGGGAGAAGATGAGGTAGCAAACTAATCTAACAGACCATCATTTTGCTCCGTAGCAGCAGGCCTGTTTGAAACCATTATTAAATTACATGGTTCCTAATGGAAACCATGTTTGTGTCTTTGTTGAGTCTACCATGAAGCAGCATCTCTTATTTTAGAAACCACCAGCTAAATGCTGAACTGGACCCATGTCCAGGAGAACAGTGGGTTTTATGCCACAGCTGATTGCATAAGTGGCTTTGTTTCTATGTCTGTGTGACCAAGTAACCAGGGCAACCCGTGTTTCGGGGGCCTGGGAAACTTTCATGGGGATTTCTTTAAATTTGGATTAAACAGATTAGACAAAAGGTCACATGTTAGGGTAACTCTGACCCAGAGGCGATTGCTCTGTGACAGCAACGGAATTGTCATGAAACAAATGGTCAAACGTGCTGTTGTATTTACCTTAAATTAATAAAAGTACACAAGAAGAATCAGCTGTTTATTGCAGATCATCTGGCACAATTTTCTTCTCGTGCTTCATTAGCATGATGTATTAAAATGCAGCAAAAACCGTCACTTCCAGGGAAGCTCAGCTTCTCTGTGAGTCAGTGGAGCAGTGGACGAGCGTGTACTGTCTGACAGGCAGAACCACTTTTTGATTGACAGCGTTGTAGAAATATACAAAACAGCAGCTCGTTGTGTGTTTATTTGCTCGGCAAACTGGGCCTGAAATGAGCTTCCCCTGTTTCACAGACCAGCAACTGCCACTGCTCTGACCTTATAAACCATGAAATGCTTCATATACACACCAATTTAAGACAAAATAGTAGCTTTAATTAAATGTGTTCAAAGTCCTGTAAGCTGATTGACTAGTGATCCTATCTTGCAATTTGATTCTGAGCCTTTTTTTGCAGAACAAGTGCAGAAGAGACAAATACAAATAAGTAAATCAGTATTTTTTTTTACACATTTTAAAGCTGCAGTGTGTAACTTGATTTCCATGTTTTTATTCTGCCTCTGTTTATGCTTCCTGAACAGAGACAGAGATATTTTGCTCTTTCTTCGTCTGTACAGTAGCAGTAGCATTTATCCTGTCAAACTGCTGAACGACTGGTTTCTTTGAGCAGTAGAATCCCCTTGCAGCCATCTAGTTTTACTAGCATAATGTTGCTGTTGCCTCCGTCTATCTTGACGTGACGGTAACTACTTCTTTTGGGCAGCGTTGGAAAGTCGATCATCTCGATACTGAGAAAAACATAGTCATGTGGAGCTGAGGATGAATCCGCACCTGTGGACCCAACTGAAAATAGGTTTGTTTTGCCCTGTGATAGACTGATGGACCTATCCAGGGCGTGTTCCCCGCCTTTCTCCCTCTAAGATAATTTTATTTGTCTATTATTAATGGCCGAGCAGTACGTTTCAGTCAGTTTTAGACAATAAATGTTCATACGTGTTCTACATCTGTGAGTGAGTCATGTTGACCCGCCTCCACATCCCACGTCCCCGCTCCATTGGCTGCTGCTGCAGCATCACTGTAACCTGAGCGCTCTGTAAACAGCTGTCAGTCAGAGGCTGAGTCCTCGGTTAATTTGGCCGATGAGCAGCTGCAGACAAAGGGATGTATTGTGTTGATGTGGAGCTGTGGGAGTCCGCAACAGACCACCAACGGAAGAGAGTGGCTTCACTTGTTCTTTTGTGTTTCTGATGTTCTGCTTGCTCTCTCCGGCTTCAGAGACGGAGGAACTCGGGTGAACGAAGGCACAGTCGACAAACCCCGGCTGAGCCAAACCACTGTCTCTATAGCTGTCTGTATCCCCTCCAGCAAAAAACCACTTAGTGGGAAATCTCAGACACACACAGTTATACACAAACACACACATTTTGTTTCTAGGGTCAGACGCGGTGCAAAAGGTCATGATGCAGGTTTATTGCCGGCTCCTCTTCAGTGGAAAGTTACCATTAAAAATATAGTTTAATAAAGTTGTTTTATAACACATGGGTCTAAACTAACTGACTCTGACCATTAGATTTTATCAGTGTTCACTCGCTCTCCAGGAACAAATACATCACAATGAGCAAGCGGCAGCATGGAGATCAGTTCTGGACATCGACATCGTTGCTGGAAAACATGACTAAAAATCAAGGGCACATTTTAATCTCCTCTCAAAAGAACACTGTAATGAGGATCTAATTGATCTGTTTTATATCTGAGAATAACATTTCAAAACAAATCTTTAACAAATCAATCTTGTTTTCATGAGGTTTGGTCTCCACTTACAAACACAACGAAACAAGGGGAAACATGTTTGACGTCTGTTTTGTGTCTGGCATTTTCAAATTGCCCTGTCATGCTTTTCCCTCACGAGTCCTCCTGTCTGGAGGTAAAAAAAAACTCAAGTGTAACTCAAGTGTAACTCATGATAATGGGATCCTTTCTCCTCCTGTTTCTCTAACAGTGTGGAGTCGGTGAATGACGGGCTTTTCCACACGGTCGAGCTGTTGATTCAGAACCGTTCGCTGAGCCTGGTGGTGGACAGTGGAGCCCCCAAGAGTCTGGGCAAACTCGTGCGCCAGCCGTCTGTCGACCACAACACTCAGCTGTACATCGGAGGTACGTGCGCACGCAGACAAACACATGTATACGGACACAAGACAGCAATTGGCTTTCAGATTTGCCTTTGTTTCGCCGACGCTTTGATGCTCTTTCATACTTGTAAACACATTTGTCACGCATTCAGCACGCTCGCCCGCAAAATGGAAATACACATACACAAAAGTACACACCACATCCCCAGCAAGGGGTACAAAAACGATTGTTTTGTTCAATTTTTCCAAGTAAAGAGAAAGCAAACAGGGCATTGTGCAACAGCGAGAGCTCTGGTGTGGTTTTCTTTACAGTGATACTGTAAATGAGTGTCCAAGCAACAACCGTCTCATTTTACTTTCTTTTTGCTCCAATTTCTGTCCATTCTTCAATCTCATATTGTCTTTATTCTTGTTCTTTGTTCACGTCTTCCTGTCCTGTTCCGGGGGGGTTTCCCAGGCGTACCATCCCAGGTGGTGGCCTCAGGTCTACGTCCAGGCCCCGAGCGTTCGCCTCAGGCTTTTAATGGCTGCATCCACAATGTCCAAATCAACGGGGAGCTGCAAGATTTGAGTAACCAAGCCACGGCGGGAGGGCGACCGCAAGGAGTCAACGTCAAGGTGATCACGCGGCGAGAGATTCTTCAGTCCTGCACAATAGAAACCCCCTTCAGGCAAACATTTGCACATACAGTTACCAAAGCTAGTCTGTATTGCAAGAGAGAGCAACAGAAATAATAATGGCTGACAGCAAGCGGAGGAGGAAGAAGGCCAAAATGGTGGTGGTTCATGCTCGTCAATAGGGTTTCTGCACAGCAAATAATAAAAACAGTTTAATTCATTTCCCTTTAAACTCACACTTTCATGCAACATCAACACCTAAAGCCAAAGAGTCACTGACAGTCTCCTTTTTCGACGTGTCTGCAGGTTGATGGTATTCTCGCAGGCTGTCACACCTGCAGTGTGTGCGCACAGGGCTTGTGCAGGGAGGGAGGAGAGATGGGAGTGACATGTGACTGCCCTCCAGGCCGCAGCGGGGCTCTGTGCGAACAGATGACAACGCCAAACCCGTGTCAGAACAGCAGGTGAGCAGATACGAGCCGACACTCATGATGCCTCTGTCTTTTTTCTTTTTTTTCTTCATTTGCTATTTAAGGACAAAAAAATGTGATGGGTGGAGCTTAAATTAAAAGTTGAAAAAAAGCTTTTCAATTTTAATTTTGCTTTATTTTTATTTTCCATTTTTTGCTCCGTTGCATCATTTCTTTTCATTTCAATGTACTGTATATAAATCAGTTCCCTTTAACCCTCAGAACACAGAGCATTTATTATGTTAAAATGTTTATACAGAGGCTATAAGGATGTGCAGTATATAGTGTTTTTAACCTCTTTTTCAGCACAACCTATAGGCAATCTGATGACATGATTTTTATAGATATATATACTGTATATAAAAACACACATGAGCAAAAGAACTAACTAACTTACTTATACAACATAAGATGAAACATAACTTTGACTCAACACATAAGAAGAAGACAAAAACACACATTTTGCCTGAAGCCTGAAGATGTGACCCATAAACACACACACACAGGATGTCCATGTAAGGAGTTGTATGTTATTCCCACAGCAATTTATTTATTTGTGGGTTAAAGTACTGAGGCTCTGTTGCTCTGCCAAAATAAAACGTAGTTTCCTCAGCTCTACAGGAGATGAGCAGCTGTTTGTGATGGTTTTTATCGTGTAAATGCACAGAGAAGCCTGATTTATACTCTGTTTATTTATACTCCGTTTATACCTTTTATATGTTGCAGAAACAGAAATTCATGGGAGAAAATGTCCACATGTTTTGTGTTCACACATATTGTGTCTCACAGTGAGATCAGAAATCTCCATGCAGAAGTTTCATTCTGTTCACCAACAAACTCAGTATTAAAACAAAGATAAGGATTCAAAGAATCAATGAATCTTCTCATCCACGCTGCTCTTCTTCCAGGTGTGTACATGGTGTGTGTGTGGCAAAGGGTCAGTCCTACAGTTGTCAGTGCAGTCAAGGATACCAGGGTCAGTACTGTGACCGGCGACAGGAGCCTGCGGCCTGCAGGGGGCAGCGCTGCGGACACGGAGAGTGCCGCGTGTCAGAGGCAGGAGAGCCGCTCTGCCAGTGTCATCCTGGATACAGCGGAGCAACCTGTGACACGGGTAAGATAGAGAAACGATGGCGATCAGGAGAGGATGGAGGTGGATTCACATCTCACATGCTTCTCCCTTCTCTGTCTCCATCAGAGCTGACGTGTCAGGGGGAGATGGTGCGGGAGCAGCTGAAGCGTCACCACCCCATGAGAACATGCACGTCCACCAGCAAGATCCCCCGCATGGACTGTCCCCGATCCTGCCAGGCCACAGCGCCGCCCGGCGTCTGCTGCGGCGTCACCAAGAACAGGAGGAGGAAGGTGGTTTTCCGCTGCACTGACGGCACCTCATACTCGGAGGAGATGGAGACGGCTCTGGAGTGTGGCTGCTCCAAGTGCCCGTTGTAACAGCGCCGCTGTTTTTTTGTTTTTGTTTTCGTTGCAACACCCACCGCTGCCATTTTTGTGAATTTTACACGTCAATCAAACAAAGGCTGTCGCTCTGAGAGAGGTTTTTTCTCCACCCTGATGATGATGATGATGATGAGCAACATGTGATGTATTGTTTTTACCACGTTCAGTTTCGACCGCCGCCAATTTGCTGCCAACAGAAACCAAACAAGAGCAAAAAAAGAAGAAAAATGGGACATGTGTGCGTGTTTTTGACAGAGAGAAAATATATTGTAAGATATAAGTAAGAAAAAAACATAGAACTTATTTTTATTATGGATTTTTTTTTAAAAGATGATAAAAGGACTGATGAGCTGTTGTTTTTGTTTTTTTTTAAATGTTGATGATATAATGTGTCGCATAGTATAATAAAAAAAAGTGATTTTGTACCTTGTAAGAAGAAGAGGAAAAAGTACAACGCAAGATTAACATTCCTTTAAAAGTATATGAATTTATATGTATGTATAAATCTATATAAATATATACCCTAACCCAATGAATTTTATATTTCTAAGTGTATTTGCATGATGTTAATGTGAGTGCTGACGTGAGGGGAGGACACTGTGGACACTGAGGGACGAGCTCCGTGGATTCCACTGTGAGGAGAAGGTGGCGCTCTTGTTGCCCTCTCCCGGAGGCTGGGGGGGGGATTGGGGGGACTGTATGTGCCTCACTAACCTGCTTCACTATATAATGGACGTCATCCTCACGTGTGAGTTTTTTTTCCAGAAAAAAAACCAAAAAGACTCTTTCCACGGAGACGATTTCACAGTTGTTGTTCGTCTTAGTCTGTGGTTTTCCGCTGCTGCTGCTGCTGCTGCTCCTGCTGCTGCTGCTGCTGCTGCTGCTGCTGCACCACCTGCACCAGAACCCGGAGCCACCGTGTGACCTTTGACATGGAAAATTGTGGAAAAAGGACGTTCACTGTTCATCAGCAGCTCATGACTCTGTAGTCGGGGATTGAAAGCTACAGTCGGCAGGACTGTTTTGGGGATTGCCACGCTCACTGTCTGTCTCTAGCTCCTTTCACACAGACAGACGGCAGCTACTGTTTATTTGCCGTATTAGTGATCCAGCATCCAAAGCCAGCGCCCCCTGTCTTCTCTCTCAAAACCCTCCCAGCATGCAACAGATTTCGTTGTGAGACTTTTAACAGATGAGGTGCAGAGTCTCGTTCTGTGTCAAATAACTTGATAAATATAATGCTAAAAGGAAAATGTGGCATCAGTGTCGCCAAAAATCCTGCCGACTGCAGCTTTATCCATTTAAACCAGCATACCGAGTCTATACCGGGTCTAAACTGAGTCATTTTTAATGAAATCTATCTTTGGAATAAGAAAGAAGTATCATTTGTGTGTCACTGTGCTCTCTGGTTGAACATGTGTGTGTCACTGGCTGTTTCCTCTTGACCCCTAAGAAGGAAAAGTGAAATTCACAGACGTGACCTGCAACCAGGCTCCTATTGGACAACAACGGCGGCCAATCACACGTGTTCATTCATACTGTATGTGTCGTGCTCTATCATTTATTTTCTTTAGAAAATCAAAGTCATGTTATAGTGAGAAAGACCCGAAACTAGCGATTGAGATCATTATTAACTGCTCAGGAAAATGTTTACTGACTTCATAAATCAAACTAGAAGTTCATTTAGCTTCTTTTTTACAACCAGCAGTTGTGTCTCCCCCTGGTGGCTATTCAGTATATTCTTACTTCCTGCTCGTCCTCACCGAGTCAGAAAGTGTCCTTTGTTTGCACGAGCGTTACAGAGCCACAACAGTTTCCATGTCCATTGTCCGTTCCATGTTTTGTGACTGGACGAGGAAACGGTTTGGAATGAAGCCATCAGCGTCAACTCCACTTACCTTAAATAACATAATTAAGTCAAAAGTTAAGTGTGTATTTGAAGTCCAAGTGCCTGTGAGTAAGTCATTTTTGAAGTGCAAACACATCCAACACCTGAATCATTTTTCTTATTTTAGATGTTTGGATTGATGTTTATTCACTTCACACTAGTGGCCTTTAAATGATCCCTCTTTCCTTAGAGCAGGGTGTTATGGAATGTATAGAAATCCCAAAGCAAACAAAGAAGTCGTGCCAAATAAAGACGGGAAGCCTTAATCGTGCCACAGAGATACAGTGTTTTTTTCCCCTCATGTTTAATGTGACATCTCTTCTTTTAATCTTCAATGTGTGACGTGCGCGTTCAAGGCGCTGTAAAGATTCCGTTGTTTTAGGTGAATTAACACGATGTGAAGGTAACCTGGAGCTTTTACTTTGAAAGGTTTGATGTGATGTGTGACTTTCAAAGTAAAAGTCTCTCTGTGATTGGTGTAAATACAGAGAGAGGTCCAAAAAAAACCAACATCGTAAATAACTAACACAATAATAACAAGCATGGCAGAATACTATAATGTAACTACGACTGTGTTGTTTAGTTTATAGTTGCTTTGTTTCCAAAAGTCCACTCCACTCCGCTCCGTCTTTCCTTTCTCACCACCGCTCTTTCTTTCCATTCCTGTTTTCATTCCTCAACACTCAAGGTTTGTCAGTTCCTCATTGTGAACAGGAAATGATTAGTGATTATTGACCAGACAAATATAAACAAACTCAGTTGTTTTCCAAGTCCTGTTTTTTTAATAAAAACGACATGAATATGTGAGTGATGATTGATACTTAAGTTGAATGTTAAAAAATTAAACTACCATTGAAACTACATCCATCTTCTTCATGTGTGCGTTCTTGACTAATTCATTCATTCATTTATTCATTTATTCACTGACCACAGATTTACAGCAGTGATGGAACACATGCTGTCAATATCTGGCTGAAATATGACCAAAATGTGTTATTTTACGATCACTATTATTTCTGATCGTGATGTTAACTTAGTGAGTGAAACAATCATACGACGAAAGTTTTCAACCAAATCTGAACATATGTTTACATTTGAAAATATATCAAAAACACCTGATAGTGTGTGTGTGTCACCACTGGTCACCACTAGATGGCAGCAGTGTATAAACAGAGGCCGACTTAACAAGTGTTAAGCTGCACTCACTGTGTGGTCAGCCCACAAATGAGTCAGTCCTTCATTCTCACTGATTTATTCAGGCTGCATTTTTTTTCTTCGTCAAGTATAATCCAGATTATAGACGACTGACATTGTCTGTATTCAAAATCCTATCCAGATGTTTAATTCTTTTATTATTGTATTTGTTTTCCTTTAATTTGACCTATTCATACTGCTATACACACTTATTAAGAGTAGATTTAATATCTGTTAAAAATGGTTTTAGATTTTTTTGTTGTCTATTTCCACCTCTACAGCATTGGTAGTGTACAGTCATGACCTTATTTTATTATTTCTGGATCAGGTGGGGATCTATTTATTTATTTCCAGGTTATTGATGATCAAAAACTGTAGCCAGACCTTCGCCTTTAAACTGTATGAGCGCAATATTCCTGGAATAGAATATTCTATTCAGCAGCAGCAGCAGCAGCAGCAGCAGCAGGTCACTGATGTCCTCATGACTCAGCCTCTAATTAAAAACCCTGACCAGGTGTTTCTCATCATCTTAAGCACCTGAGCTACACACACCTGTAAGACAATGCCAGACACACAGTGCTGGAGGCTGACATCATGCAACCATCAGAACCCAAACAAAGACATTTTGCCAGGAAGCCGTGAAGCTGTTAACCCCTGGTGCGGGGAGAATTTGGTGAATTAATTAACAAAATGAGGAAATTAGGTATTCAGCGACGCATCAAGATTCAAGATTCAAGATTGAAGAAGACGTGAAGATGGTGGATAAGTGTTCTGCCTCAGGATCCCAGAACGGGAGAACATCCGATGTCATGGTGAACCACAAGCATTGAATTCCTCCTGTGACATGATCACTTCATCAGGTACAGAATCAAATGCTTCTTACTTAAATATCTTGTGCTTTTATTGCTTTTTAAAATAATAATAATTTCAACTCGAAGGTTGTGTGTAAAATGACTGGCTCTGCTAACCCCACGTTTCCATCTGGATGTGGCCTCTGCGTACGATTTACCCTCAGCTCCTTTTTCCTGTATGATTGATTCCGGCCTTAATGTGTGAATGTTCATAGATGTGTGTGTGTGTGTAGAGGAAATTTGGAGAATGTGTTTTCCAACCTTTTATTTAAGGGTTTGTTTTCAATAGCATGCATTAGAAAGTTGACACATTCAAAATAACATTCAGTGTTACAGAAACATGATTACCACGGTGGTTTGTCACCTTTTTATTTTGGTCATTTGCAGAGATAATAAGTGAGACTGTACAGTATTTGTGTTCACCACAGCTGACAACCGTATCAAGATATCTCCGTAAACCTTAACTCAAACACGACTGCAGTCACTAACCACTCATAAACAATTCTCAGAACAAATGTGACCTGAAACATCCTGTGGAAAAATAAAACAAGACAGAAAAACCCCCACGTTGGTTGTGGGTTTGGCGGTTACACACAGCGATGAGCACAGAAGCTGCAGAAACATTCATACAATACATTCTTCTCCTCAAATTCACTCTCTTTGCTTTTCTCACTTCATGTTTCACCAGTGATTTCCAAACACAGAATTCTCCATATTGAGCAGTGACTGTTAAAAAAAAACAACTGTAATTAAACATAATTTTTACATTTATTTTAGAGATTATAATTTTAAAATACATGGGAATATTATTATATAAAATAACACTGTGACTGTTAATAGACCTGACATTTCCGTTTAAGAGAGATTTAAGAGTTAAAGGAGACATATTATACCCTATTTCCCCAATTAAACTGCTAAACCCGCCCCTTTCAGAACGCTCGGTTTTGTGCATGGTCCCTTTAAATGCAAATGAGACACAGGCGAACACACACCCACTTTCAGGGGGGTTCTGATTTGTCCTCTTTACAGCGCTCACTCGCTCAGCTCCTGTTCCCTCAGCTCCATTCCTCTTTCTTTTTTTTTTTTTAAATGAATGAAAATGGCAATTCTACAGAGTGTGACTTCAACTGTGGTACAGCAGGAGGGCCGGGAAAGGTCATTTAATATAAATAAATAAATAAATAAATAAGTTTTTTTAATTTCCAGGTTTAATTCAGTAAGTTTTCAATGGCTGTTAAATATTATGTATCACTGATTTTGAGAAACACTTATAAGGAATAGAACAAAAACTTTTAAATGATGAATCTGACCTATTCTAGCAGGCGTGACTAAAGGCATTTGTTGAACCATGATTGATGCAAGAACGCAGCCTCTTTCTCTTGTTATCAAAATGGAATCAACAATCAATCAAAGTAAAGTGGACTCATTAATAAATATATATTTTATTTTATCTCAACTTTTGTGTGTTTGATTTGTCCACTTATTTAATATGTACAAATAAAATGTTATTATTATCATCATCATCATATATATGTGTGTATATATATGTATATATATATATATATATCTCTAACATATATATCTATCCCGACCTCAGTGTCTTGAGAAAACAAGGACAGCTATCACAATCAGACAGAGCGCCAACAGAGCCCCGAGCACAGCGACAACAAGGTGCCATTCTTGTCCTGAAAAATGTAAAAAGGACATGTAACTTTGACTCCTCAAATGTTTGTCTTTTAAAAAAAAACTAAACAAAAAAAACATTATTCTTGAAAATTCACTGAGATTCCTGTCGTTTGCAAAGGTAGTGATTTAAAAAAAGAACAATAATAATAGTTTTAACCATAAAAGTACCAGAACATGTCCTGTAACTGTGCTTTTGCCCATTTTCCCCAGAATATTTTCCAATATCTGGCTGTTATTTACAATTTACTGGAATTTAAAATGAAGAAAAACAAAATGGTTTATTTAGAAAAACCCTGCAGTTGTACATGAACAACAGATTTTGAGTGTTAAATTTTAAATGTGAACAGTACAGAAACACATGTACGGGTGTTCATACAGTCAAACAGTGTCGCTTGCACAAATGTGTTGTCAGCTACGCTCGGTTTTTAAAGGGATGAAGAAGGTAAAAAAAAAAACAAGCCCATAATTATAATTACTTTGATTTATATAGAGCCTTTCACAAAACCCCAAGGTCGCTTTACAAACAACAGGAATAACAAAATATCACGTTTTATCGTGATTTGCATGTCATTCTGCACTAAAACAAAGACTTTTATTTTTGAAATTCGGCAAATTATCGTCACAAATGTTGTTGTTCATCATGACATCATGAGTATCGTGATGTTCGTTTTTTGTATTTGTCATCTTATCTAATGAATAGTTGCTTTTTAAAATAATAATATTATGAAATCTAAGCGTAAATGTGCTTAGTTTTCGTCCTTGTAAATTAATTTCATATACAAGTCTTTTGGGTTCATATGAAGCGTATTTATTTTCTTTGCCGGCAATTTTGAAAGGTTCTCTTTGACACACAATCCTGTTACTTACATAATTGAATCTTGTACCTGGCCAATACTCTGTATTATAAAAAAAACTAACACTAAAACTAAGCACACTCGCTCTAAAAACTAATTTTAAAAACAAAATAAAACCCAAAACTATTAATCCCAAACTATTGTAACCTTTCATTATACACTTTTGGTTTTTTATTCTACTGTGCGTGTTAACTGCAATATTTAAATATTTTAAAGAAGAAAAATGCCTCTCATAAAGTGATTATAAAACTGTTAAAAACAACGGGAGTGGATCTAAACTGGGCTGATGGCGCCCTCTGCTGTTAGAGGAGACGATTACACCTAATGTTCCCTGATTTTCTAATTGTTATGAGGTTTGTTTTTATTTATGGCTAAAAATCCACAATATCAAGCATATTATTAAGATATGGGACGGAATATGTTAATAACATTAACTACTTTTTGCACTGCAATTTTGTGTTTATAAAGCTCTATATAAGTAATAATGGCAATAATTAATAACAAAAACAGTAATAATATTCGTAGTCGCATAAAACACAACCATTACCTTTGCCGCTCTTTTTGTTTGCTTGTATGTGGCAGTTATGCCACTTTAAATGTTTTCTGTCGCAAGGAATGGGGTGTAGTTTTTTTGTGTGTTAGTGTTTTTTTATTATCTTTTATATTTTGCTTTCCTTTGTGTTCAGAGAATTCAAACAGCTCTTATTAAGACCAGGCCACTACTGAGAAACTACTGAGAAAATTAGCTAAATATTTAGTTTCACCTGAAAGATTTATATGTATATTTTACATCGGAGTATTAGGGCCACATTGAGGAAAAACTAGTACATTTACGAGAATAAAGTCGTAAGTTTACAACTCAAAAATAACTTACAGGTTACAATATTACGACTTTATTCTCATAAATAAAGAATAAAACTACATTCTGGTTAATGTCTCTTTTAAAGGGAATTAAAAATAATCTGATTTACTGAACTTAATTGAAGTTTGTACTTACTTGTCTCCACTTTGGTCTCTTCACCAAACAAGATGTTTCCACACGTGAGCACAGCACAGCGGTGCGTCCCATCATCATCGTCAGAGTTCTCGTGAACGTAAATGAAGTTGGGACGGGAGAGTCCTGATCCTGAGCCGGCTCTGAACAAGGAAACACTGTCTCTGCCAGGACACTGGACTGTGTTTCCTTTGCTCTTGGAAACGAGGGAACACTGCAGAGTCGCCTGTTGTCCTGGGCGGCCGGACACCTTTTCTGGATTCTCATCTGCAAGATTTAGAGAAACAAAAAAGAATGAAACTAGAAAAAAGGCTGGTGCAACTTCAGATCACTCTTTGCTCACATTTACGATGGTGAGAAAATACTGATTATCCACTTTTGTGAAGGTGAAACGTTCATCAATGAATTGTTCAATTTCCTTTTTCAATATTCTTGAAACAACTTTATGCAGCATGTGTCCAGGAGGCTGTTTATACCAGTTAAATACTTGCTTGTCACTCGATACTGGACATGTTAAATTCACATTGTCTCCTGGTTTGACCACAGTCACAGAGACCAGGACAGGAGCCTCTGCAGTGCAAATCAGAGCTGGACAAAAGAGAGAGGAAAAAATAACAAAGTGAATTTAAAATCTATACAATGCCATGAAGAGATAATGCCACAAGGCCTCGCCTCATACAGAATACAGAATAACACAATAACACACAGCACATGCACTCACACTCTCCACTAAGCAGAAACAAAGCTGCAAGTCTTGAAATCATTGTGGTGCAGCACCATGATGTTGACCTACTCGTGGCTTTCCACCCAAATGGAAGGTAAAGTAACAAGATCAAGCTATAAACATAGAAAACAACCTGATTGGCTGAAACGTTGAAACTGCACTCCTCCACCACACCCCCCAATTTACAGCAGCTTAGTCACAGAGTCTGCACTTCTGTGCAACATTATATAATGCACAGCTTTCGAGCAGCAATCTATTGCCACTGCTTTGCACTAAGCTCTTCTCTGTCGTGTGTGCTTCTGCACGGTCACCTTGGGTTGTTTTACGGTGAATCTGGAACATGAAATTGAAAGGAAATGATCAGAAAGTGCAAATTTACACTGGGAAATGAGTCTGTCCCCCTGTCGTAGATAGCAGGTTGTGTTTAAAAACCATTTACACGTGCTAATTTTGATGTAAAAGAAGCAAAATAGAAAATTCCCACTATGTAAAACAATAGAAACAAATCAGCTTTAAGGGGATGATTCTAGGTTCTGGATTCCTGGACATTTAACCTGGCGTTGTTCCTGACGGCAGCGTGTGAAAGAGTGACAGCAAAGGCTCTGCACGAAGATGCCGTGTATGAATGTAGTGAGTAAATGTGAACGGATGAATGTCCAAACTGTAGTGTGAAGCAGCTGTGAGTGTTTTCATGAAGGCTAGAAAGGTGCTACATAAATACAGACCATGAATTAAATAGAATAGAATGTCTTTATTATCACTGCATTGAGAACAATACAACTACATTTAAAACAGTTCTCCCTAATGTAAAAACTATAGTTAAGTGGATATAGATTCTGAGAACTCAGTTCTTGTACAGTCGAGGGATAGCAGCTGTTCCCCAGTGTCGTGGTGCGGCACTTCAGGGCCCCGTATCGCCTTCCGGAGGGTAGTAGTGGAAAGACATGATGGAAAGTGTGAGTATTGTCACTGATCATTCTGAAAGTAAAGCACAGGTTTCATTAGAGTACATGCTGCAAACAAACCCTGTATTCTTATATGAACCTGTATTATTTACAAACACTGTGGCTTCATTTGGAACATTGTTGTATACTCAGATTAGAGCAGACTATGGGCCTCAACAGGATGTGCATTGAGTTTAAACTTGCAGGCAGAGAGCTAAGTTTCGCAAGGGACAGTTTTTCGTTTGTTTCTCTGCGTTTCTACCAGCGTGTTATTTTATCATGTATAACCAGGCAGATGAGGTCACATTCACAACCATCTCGTGTCCTTGGTGAGTTTCACTTTGATTTTTTTACTGCTGTGGGAGGAAACATCTGCTAATTGGTCTGTAATACAAAGTCAGATTAGGTTTGTTTTCTTTATCGTATTTCCCTTAACATTTGGGTAAATGATTATTAACATACATTGTACTTATTTGTATTAAGTTAAGGTTCGATTATAAATCAGTTTCTAATGCCAGTGGATGAGACAATGAGCAGAGAAACAGTATTTGAAACCATGTGAGCTGCAGTGGAAGAGGTCTGTGGGTTTGAGGGACAGATGTTTTTGGGCAGGAGACGAGAGGAAATGTCACCAAAGATGCCAGTGTATAAATATACTGTCGGGAAATAACGATTTTGAATAAAACTACAATTAAAAATTAAAAATTTGTCATTTTTGCAACAGATGAATAGGGAAAAATGTGTTATAAACATAGAATATTATCATATAATTTGATAAAATCATGTGCTCACCAAATGCTGAGCTTTTATGTATAAATACTGTACTGAGGGTTTTTTTGTAACTAAATATTTACTATTTGTGTTGATCAGTGTTGTGAGTTAAGGTTTGGGTGTGAACCTCTTAAGTTTCTTATTAATAATAATAATAATAATAATAATAATAATAATAATAATAATACATTTTATTTGTACATTAATTGGCTGCCAGCCATTTTAAGAGCAGTGATCGAATTGATGTCTATAGCAGTCAATGGCAGCCGTTGAGTTACATAAGAGACAAATCAAACACACAAACAATGAGATAAAATTAAAACAGATAAATTAAAAAGTTAAGGTGAAATAAAGCGGACAAGATCAACATGGTGGTTTAAACAATAATACAAGAATGTAAAATGCAGAATACTGAAAAAACTTAAAGGTTCAGGATGATCCAGTCGGACACGCTTTATCCTCCAATTTACAGCAGAGAATTTAACACTTGTCATGTTTTCTCGTCGACCATAACTGCCGTCGTTGAGCTTGGTTTCTCCAACAGACAATTACATTCACATGTCATTCTAACATGGGCTTATTCAGATTACAGAGATTATTTACACACTGTAGAGTGTCCTTGAATCAAAAACTCCACCTTTTGATTTTGGCAACGTTATCACTCAGTCAATAAAACGATTGCCTTAGGGTGGAGGAAAATAGAGAAGGCACTTTTCACTTAAACATACCTGACCACACCATGACCTCAGTGTCTTGAGAAAACAAGGACGGCAATCACAATCAGACAGAGCGCCAACAGAGCCCCGAGCACAGCGGCAACAAGGTGCCATTCATGTCCTGAAAAATGGAAAAAGGACATGTAACTTTGACTCCTCAAATGTTTGTCTTTTAAACCCAAAACATTATTCTTGAAAATTCACTGAGATTCCTGTCGTTTGCAAATGTAGTGATTTAAAAAAAAATAATAATGTTAACCATAAAAGTACCAGAACATGTCCTGTATCTGTGCTTTTGCCCCTTTTTCCCAGAATATTTGCCAATATCTGGCTGTTATTTACAATTTACTGCATGTCAAAATGCTGTTTTAACAATTTAACATGGAGAAAAACAAAATGGTTTATTCAGTAAAACCCTGTTGTACACAAACAACAGATTTTACGTGTTAAATTTAAAATTTGTCCAGTATAAAACACATGTATAGGCGTTCACACAGTCATACAAAGTGCGCTTGTGCAAACGTGTCGTCATCAATCATAGCAAGTTTGGTTCAGATTGGACCTTCCATCACGTATTTATAAGAGTTTCGTTCTTCTGTTGTGACATTTTAAAAAACATTCAATAACTTTAGATCCTCAACTGGCCATTCAACCCAAGATGGCAGCCTTCCTGTAGGACTTACGACAATGTCCTGACTTTTTGGACCGTCCTAACATGATTAACGTGTACAAATTTAAAAAAAATCACCTGATGAAAGCGTTTTTCCATATTCGATAGCCCCTTCCACTTCCAATTTTTGACGCTTTTTCACTGAATGACTTTCACACGTACATGTTCACCAGGATTGATGCAGTTGCAAAAATCTGTGAGTTTTGGGGTATGTTCAGGCCCTCAAAATTAATTTGAATGAAGAAGAATAACTCCTTCAGTTTCAATAGAACCGTGTGCTCGAACCCTAATAATGCAATAAACATGGTCATTACAGTCAGCTAGAGAAGAGACTAAAACAGCCAACAAAAAAGAAAACTACAGGGCCCAGAACGGATCCTTGTGGAACACCTATCTTCTAAATCACTCTAAAATCATTCAGAACAATAACTCTGAGACAATAACATACAAACTTACTTGTCTCCACTTCAGTTCCTTCACCAAACAGGATTTCTCCACATATGGCCACAGCACAGTAGTAAGTCCCAGCATCAGTGGAGTCCTCGATGGTTTTAGTCAGACTGTAGACGCAGCTCCTTTTTTCCGTACTCCTGTTAGTGTAAACTATTCCAGGATGACTGTGTTGCGACGCAGCTCGGAACCAGTAAACCATTTGATCATCTGGACATTCGACGCGGTTTCCTATGTTCTGGGAAAGAAGGGAACACTGTAGCGTCACAGTGAACCCCGGGTGGACTGAGGCCGTTTCTGGACTCTGTTTCACAAAGACGTTGCTCTGCTGACTCTGATCTACATGAGGAAAAAGTCATGAAAATAAAATAAACATTGAACATCATTGTTTATAGGAGATACAAAAAAGACCAGACAAAACAAAATAAGAATGATGAAATACCATTCACAGCCAAGAAATTGCCATAAACGAAAGTCTGAGAATACGCAGTTCCATTTTGACAGAAGTATGTTCCTTCGTCCTCTTTTACGACATCAGTGATGGAAAGAATATAATTGGAATCCCCCTCTGTCACTTTGAAACGAGGGTTCTGGAACGGCCCCTGAAGCATCTGTTTGGTAAACGTTCCCGTGGCAACCGTTTCGAACAGGTATCCAGGACTTTGCTTGTACCAGTGGAAGAACCTCCCCTCCTTCTCGGAGACCGGGCATGGGAAGTCAACGGTCCCACCGACTTCCACCACAATCACCGAGATCTGGCGAGGAGCGGCTGCAGCTGAACAAAGATATCAGACATTATCTTACCTAACAGTATCCTCTGATTCAAAATAATGCACAGAGTATCTTTCATCTGGTGACAAACTGCACATTTTGTGAATTTTAATTTCTTAAAATCCTGATTTAACTTGTCTGAGCATCTAAAAAAAGAGCTTGTGTGTGTGTTGCAATGGCAATAAATAAACATCTACTCGATTCTATAATGTACATTCTATTTTAATTATTTTTTTTATAGTCTACGCGTTTATTTTTTTTGGTTTTAATTTTCTTTTTTGGTAATTCATGTTTATTATTTATTATCTTTACTGTCTTGCTGACTATCTTTTCTTATCTTATTCTAATGCAGCTGAATTTACACAACAATCATATTAGACTTAAGTTGAACTTACACAATGAAATAAGAAGAGTCAGCGTTGTCAGCCGTCCCAGCATCATTGTGGTAAATGACCGTTCTCTCGCGGCACAGCTTTTGTCTTCCTTCCTAAATGCTTTAGTCTTTTCTTCAACATTTCTTCAGCGTATTTGAGGTGCAAATCCTCATGATTGGCTGAAAGGCAGAAAACTCAGAACCCCACACACACACACACACACACACACACACACTTTAAGATGCAGATTTTTTGTTGCTCTTTTTTAAAATTCAGTTCCATTACGGCTACAAATTCAGGTGCCATATTTAATATTACTTTTTATTTCACTTGTACTGTACTGGTGACTTGTAACATATTTTATTGGTAAACATTCCTAAAATGAGACTGAGGGCTGGGCTGGAAAATCATAATCTGATAACGTTCACTTCCAAATAGATTAAAACAGAAATAGATACAAGGAAAAAAAAATCACTGTCATTTATTATAATTATCAGTGCTTACTCAGAAAAGAATCAAATTATGGGACACGGTTGTTTTTGCAAAGTAACCAAAATGACTAAACCCACACAGTGTCAGTGACTTTTTATTGAATATGTATATATATATATAATTCCTGTTTACAAAAGACCAAATTAGTTTTTGTTTTGTCAGATGAGTTCATTGTCTGACACAGTCTCTACACTCTACAGTTTACACTCATTCACAATCATTTATTCATTCATGTCGTGCTTCTTTTTAATTTTTTTGATTGCACATCTTTCACACTCTTCCAGCTCAGTAATTCAGGGTTGGGGACAATGTTTGGCCCACATACTGAAGGAGCTTCTGGCCTAAAGACGACCGGCTCAGCCTCCTGGAAAAATAGATCAGATTTCAAATGAACTTCAATTAACTGAGGTTAATGTTTTAGCGCTAGGAGCAGAAGCAGTGAGCTTTTTATCTTCTACATTTTGGTTTTCTTTGGTATCTCGCTCTGTAACAGCAGCTTACATCAAAAACAACAAGCAAAGCCACATGCAACGGTTACGCTGCCGGCCGTCTCGCTGCCTCTGACCAAACCGCTGCTCCTCACCTCACCTCTGCAACAGGATGTGATCTGACATAAGAGGTGCAAGATTCACATGACATGAGATTTCTTTTTTTTTCCACACGTATGAAGCTTCTGTTCCTTGACATGATGTGGAGGGAGTGCATAGATCTGCACTTGCACTGTGTGAGCTGAGCTGACTTTATCATACGCACTAATCTTTATTTCATTTCACTTGAAGAGTTTCATACTGTGCCAAAGTCTTCGGCCACAGTTAAATTTGTTGTTTTAGTAAAGCTGTAAGGACCATACACAGTATAATTATTTCTCTTTACTTTTTTGGAACACATCCCAAAAATACAGGAAACATGCATGCAGTTTTCGAATGACACATTTTTTATGAAACAAAAACATAAACTAAGAAAAACAAGCTGACACTTGATTTTAGTCCTCATTTTTAATCTGCTCTACGTCATTTTTCAACTTTTATTTACCACTGATCATCCTGAAATTGAGTTGTGTTCATGTCAAGGGCTTTGCAATGAACGAGGAAAATATGAATATTTTAGAAATGTTGACAAAAACCTGTTTAAAAACTAAAAATAACGAGCTGGATTCACCATCTTTAAAGGCAAGGCAAGTTTATTTGTAATAGTGCCATTCTTACACAAGGCAATTCATAGTGCTTTACACAAGCAAGTAAATAAATTAGAAATAAAAACCATTTAAATCAAGCAGACAAAGAATCTTTCATCTGTTCTGTGTCTGCCCTCCCTTATTTGTCCTTGATGTGAAAATGAAATAAGTCACAGGGCTTACACCTGTTCTTCCCATTTCATCTAATCAGTCCCCCTTTAACTCAGAGAAACACCAAACAGACAAATCATCTGTTAACTTAAAATTAATAAAACTTTGGAATGTAATTTAAAATCATTAAACAAGCAGATGTGAAATTTAAAGTGATTAAAATGGTCAATATCAGAAAGCTGCAGTAAACAATAACGTTTTCAACCCTGACTGAAACAAGCTGACAGTTTGTGCACACCTCAGGTGTTCAGGGAGCTTGTTCCACAGGTGAGGACGCAGCTTCGTCCTGCTTGGTTCTGACCGTGAGGACGCTGAGGAAATCTGTCCCTGATGACCTGAGGGGTCTGGATGCTTCATATCCAACAAGCAGCTGTGACATGTATTTGGGCCCAAGACCATTCAGTGACTGGTCGGCCAGTAACAGGGTTTTAAACTCGATCCTTTGACACACAGGGAGACAGTGCAGTGATTTAAGGACAGGTGTGATATGATCCATTTCCTTGCTGTTGGTCAGGACTCTGGCAGCAGCATTCTGGATGAGCTGCAGCAGCTTGATTGATGTTTTTATTGAGACCTGTAAAGACAACATTACAATAATCTAACCTACTAAGAATCAATGTATGAACAAGTTTTTCCATGTCTTGTTTAGACAGAAATCCTTTAATTCGTGCAATGTTTTTAGATGATGAGGCTGATTTAGTAATGGTCTTTATGTGGCTGTTAAAATTCAGGTCTGAGTCCAGAAGATTTCTGGCTTGGTCTGTGGTTTTTAGTGTTACTTCTGTCTTTTTTGCATTGAGCTGGAGAAAATTCTGGCCCATCCACTGATGGACTTGTTGGATACACTCACTCAGCGACTGTAGTCATGTGACACTGTAATATAGAGTTGTGTATCATCAGCGCACGAGTGGTAGGAGATGTTATGATACTCCATAATCTGGGCCAGTGGGAGAATATACCCACATTTGAGCCGGGCTTCTCTTGGAGAGGTCAGAAATTAATCAAGCGTAACATTCAACCACTAAAACCAAATCTTCTGTTCAGGAATGCAGGTAAATAACAAGAAAAAATAATCATGTGCTTTACTATTTTTAACATTTTTTTTATGTAAAACCTTCATGGATAATTATAATAATTAGATGTTAGCATTAAAAATAAAATGTCAGTTAAAGAGCTTCTACATGCTGGTGTATTAAACATTACAGGAACATAAAAAAAAAAAGTTTTTGTTAATTACCAATGCTGTTAATTTAGGGTAGCAGTGGGTTTTTTTGGGTAGTGGTCTAATAAGTAATATAAGCACTGTGTGTATATATAAATTTTTATATATATATATATATATATATATATATATATATATTAACATTTGCCTTAATAACGTCTCTTTTAAAGGGAATTAAAAACAATCGGATGCTTGTTTCAACATCCAGTGTATTTCAGTTCAGTAAATATAGAACATAGTGGAAAAAAAAAGGAAATAATGTTTTTCATGATATGTATTCTTCGCTTGGTTAACGGTGACGTGAGTCCTTCTCCATTTACAGTGAATGTTGAGTTCATTTGATTCACCTGCGTTCCACAGCAGAGTACAAACACTCCGGTGGAGATTCTCTCTTCTCCTTCACTCTCTTCACTTTCCTTGCAGTGAAGTCCAGCGCCGCATAGTTCACTGATTCGCCGTCCTGCAAACAAAACGACACAAACACTGTGTTCATGGATGATATTTGTGTGTCCTTCAATCTCTATTGCACACATTTTTTTTATACACATCACTAAATAACGTTTTGCAGTTTTCACAACAGAATGTATTCACACTTTCTAATTGACCTTTGAATTCTAAATAGGCAGAACAAGATGTTCCAACCTGTTCTCACTGACCACACTTCAACTTAATAATATACTACACATACCGGTATCTATAGGAGGTTAATAGAGTGTACCTGAAAGTCTTCTTGTAGCTCTGGTTTAACTTGAATTAAGTCTTTTAATTCTTGTTATAGTTCAGCTTATTTCTGACTTGCTTTTGTTGTTGTTTATCGAAGCCTTTTTTTTTTTTACTTAAATGCTGTGGACTGCGTTTGTGAATATAAATGAAATGTTAATCCGTTGTCGAGGTAGAAAGGTCGATGACAGCAGCACTAAAAACATACCACGTCATTCGATGCTTCCTCACGGTGATGGGAAACACTCGCTGCTCCTGTTAAAATCAGAGTTAAACTTTTACTTCATTTGCACGGTAACTATGAACTGTTTGTACCATTACCATTACCATTGGAAGACCAACATGTGACGAATCCACACAATCATGTGAGGCCTCTTTTGACAAAATGACAGATGTTAGAATGTAACACAGTGTGTCCGTAACATTTGTTGATACACTCACTGGGTCATTTCTTTAGGTCCACTTGTTCACTGTCTTTGTTAATGCCTTAAATCTACTCAGACAATCACAGTGTAGCATCTCATTAAAGCATGTAGACGTGATCGAACGACCTAGAGGGTAAGAAAGGTGCTGTGTTGTTTGTGTCAGACACGCTGGTCTGATTATTTCACAAACGGCTGATCTAATCATCTCCTCGGTTTACAGAGGAAAACATCCAGTGAGCAGCAGTTCTCTGGGTTAATAAAATGCCCTGTTGATGTCAGAGGTCAGAGGAGAAGGACCAAAATGGTTCAAGGTGATAGAAAACACAAACTCCAATAAGCACCAATAACAGAAAAAGAAAATCTAGTCTTTAAGTGTAATTACTCACATGTTCTATAACCACACCTGGTGTTCAATATAAACTCCCGCCCTAGATACCAAGGCACAATCTGCTGTCTTCAATAAAGTCTTTCAACTTAACTCCTCACTGACTCCAGAGCAGGGGTGTCAAACATACAGCCCGGGGGCCAGAACCGGCCCGCCTGAGGGTCCAATCCGGCCCACAGGATGAATTTGTTAAAATTTCACACTACGATTACAATCTAATCGTAATGTCAAATGCAATATTTTTCACTTCCAGATACCCGTGACTAAATGTTTGTGCCTTTATAGATCCAGTGTGCTGTGTAAATAGCAAATTTAGGCATGATATTGTTGAAATTGCACTAACATTTCTCGAGAAATGTTATGTTTTGTAAAAATATCCTTCATTAAATGTAAGACAAAAAGAGAAAAAACAAAGGAGTTGTTGTTGTTCATAGGTTATTATGCTGGTTTCATTATGCTATTTTACTGGTCCGGCTCACTTGAGATCAAATTGTGCTGTATGTGGCCCCTGAACAAAAATGAGTTTGACACCCCTGCTCTAGAGGTTCCGTCATGGGTGATCTCACCCTGATCATCAAACATCTCTGTAACAAAGACCATCTCACAACACAGATGGTCTACAGGAGCAGAAGGTCACAGCAAATACCTAAAGAAGTGGTCTGTGAGTGTATTTTACTTCTATTCTTAGGATTCAACAGTTTTCAGATTTTGTTATAAAGAATAATGAGGATCTTTCTCTCATGACTTACCTTTACAGTGTTTGCAAACGTTACGTTGGTTCCTTATTACAAAGAAACCAAGGGCAACAATCACAGCGACGCAGCAGGCCAACAGCACACCAAGCACGGGGACAGTTAGGTCGCAAAGATTCCCTTCAAGACATTAAATATGTTTGTTAAATATAATATTAAGTCGTACAGGGTGGAGTTTAACAAGTTTGTACTTACTTGTCTCCACTTTGGTCTCTTCACCAAACAAGATGTTTCCACACGTGAGCACAGCACAGCGGTGCGTCCCATCATCATCGTCAGAGTTCTCGTGAACGTAAATGAAGTTGGGACGGGAGAGTCCTGATCCTGAGCCGGCTCTGAACAAGGAAACACTGTCTCTGCCAGGACACTGGACTGTGTTTCCTTTTCTCTTGGAAACGAGGGAACACTGCAGAGTCGCCTGTTGTCCTGGGCGGCCGGACACCTTTTCTGGATTCTCATCTGCAAGATTTAGAGAAACAAAAAAGAATGAAACTAGAAAAAAGGCTGGTGCAACTTCAGATCACACAGATGCAGATAGTTGAAGTTATTTTACCGTTCACAGCCAAGAATGTGCCACTGACAAATGTATATTTATACATTGTTCCGCTTTGACAGAAGTATGTCGCTTCATCCTCTTTGCTCACATTTACGATGGTGAGAAAATACTGATTATCCACTTTTGTGAAGGTGAAACGTTCATCAATGAATTGTTCAATTTCCTTTTTCAATATTCTTGAAACAACTGTATGCAGCATGTGTCCAGGAGGCTGTTTATACCAGTTAAATACTTGCTTGTCACTCGAGACTGTACATGTTAAATTCACATTGTCTCCTGGTTTGACCACAGTCACAGAGACCAGGACAGGAGCCTCTGCAGTGCAAATCAGAGCTGGACAAAAGAGAGAGAACAAATAACAAAGTGAATTCAAAATCTATACAATGCCATGAAGAGATAATGCCACAAGGCCTCGCCTCATACAGAATACAGAATAACACAATAACACACAGCACATGCACTCACACTCTCCACTAAGCAGAAACAAAGCTGCAAGTCTTGAAATCATTGTGGTGCAGCACCATGATGTTGACCTACTCATGACTTTCCACCCAAATGGAAGGTAAAGTAACAGATCAAGCTATAAACATAGAAAACAACCTGATTGGCTGAAACGTTGAAACTGCACTCCCCGCCCCAAACTTGTTTTAGTTTGATAAACTCGCCCTCAGTTAAATGTAAAAAGTAGGTTAAATGCCAGTTTTCTAATTAATAGCCTCTTTTTACACCTACTATAATCAGGACTTTGGACACAATCAGCATAACTTGGAAAATGTACAGCAGCTTAGTCACAGAGTCTGCACTCATGTGAAACATAACACCTTTGCGAGCAGCTAAAATAGTTTGGTCGGCACTTAGTTTGTAACATTCAAGCTCTGCACCTTCCCTCCGGTTGGTTTACAGTGCATCTGGGACACGAAATTGAAAAGCAAATATCAGAAAGTGCACATTTGCACTGGGAAAGGAGTCTGTCACCTGTGTTTTAAAAACCATTTACACGTGCAAGAAAGTTCCCCACCATGTAAAACAATACAAACAGATACTGGTACTAAATGTTAAATAACTGCTGCGTGTAATATTAGCATTAATAAGTTGTATTAATCAACTGGATTCCTGGACATTTTACCCTCACTTTGTTGCTGACGGCTGTGCACGGCAGCGTGTGAATGTGTGTGAAAGATGAGCGACAGCAAAGGATGAATGTCAAAACTGGAGTGTAAAGTAGCTGTGAGTGTTTTCATCAAGGCTAGAGAGGTGCTATATAAATACAGACCATGGATTAAATAGAATAGAATAAATAATTGAAGTTTCATTAGAGTGCATGCTGGCTCACTGTCACACAGAGTGCTGAAAAGAAATCCTGTATTCTTATATGAAACTATTATTATTATTTTATTTTTGTAGTATTATTTAGCAACACTATGGCTTCATTTGAAAGTTGTAATTTCTTATATTTAATTTTTTTTGAAAGACTTGCATTCTCAGTCTTCCTGTTTTAGAAAGAGAGAGAGGTTCAACACAGACAGCGGTGGTCAGATCTACACGAGACGTCATCTTTTTCTCACATATGCAGCAAATGCTGAATAAGAATTCTCAATTTTTTTTTACTCATGTCTACATAATGTTGATCATAATCAAGAACAAGCAAGATAATATGTGACAGCTCCACTCACTGGTGGTGAGCCACCTCTCTGCCTTTTTGACCAACCGCTGAGGTTGTTTACTCAGATTAGAGCTGACTATGGGCCTCAACAGGATGTGCATTGAGGTTAAACTTGCAGGCAGGGAAGAGACACAAAGACCCTGCAGAGAGCGCCTTTTAGTTTAGCCGGCGACTCTTTCTCATTTGTTCTTTCTCTGCGTACATATATACATGTATGTATATATATATATATATATATATATATATATATATATATACATATATATAACTTGTTACACCTGGAACAAAGGAAAGCTTACATTTTAAACATGACACCAGGCAGATGAGGTCACTTTGACAACCATCTTGTGTCCTTGTTGAGTTTCAATTTGACTTTTTTACTGCTGTGGGAGGAAACATCTGCAAAAGTAGACTTTGTTGCCAAGGCATTGACATGTATGCGTTTGCTGTTGGCGTTGTTTAGCTCACCGCTAATTGGTCTGTAATACAAAGTCAGATTAGATCATTTTCCCCCTAACATTTCGGTAAATGTTATTGACATACATTGTATTTATTTGTATGAAGTTTAGTTAGGTTAAATTGTAATTCAGTTTTCAATGCCAGGTGACATTTAGACCCCCGCCCCCGCCCCTGCCCCCCCGGCGTCGAGACTATGAGCAGAGAAAATGTATTGAAACCATGTGAGCTGTAGTGGAGGAGGTCTGTGGGTTTGAGGGACAGATGTTTTTGGGCAGGAGACGAGAGGAAATGTCACCAAAACCACATAGAAAAGTGTTGTAGAGAATTCACAGCTTCAACTGTTTGAGAAACATCTTTCAACTCTGGTTTCAATCTCATTTTTATCCACTGCACCTGGACAATACGTTTTTGTTTTCTCCTTATGTCATCAATTTATTCCTATTTTCATATTGTTTTGGAATAGAAATACATGGATACACGGATACACTGTAGTATTTATGGCGTACTATACAGTCTCCTGTGTGCATATAACGCATACTGTACATATGTTTCTTGCATTTTCAATAAACCCAACCCATGTACAGATATATCTGAGGTGTTTGCATCAAAGTCATTTTAAGAAATAGTCTAAAAAGGACTGCCAAGTTTTCTGGAACCTTTTTCTGTGCATCTGATTTTTTGCTAATTTGAAAAATGCCAGTATATATATATATATATATATATATATATATATATACACTGTACATATATATATGGTATTTTCTTTTGCAAATTCAGCATGCAGACTGACGTGTGCCTGAGAAGAACAAGTGAAACCACAAACAGCAGCTCGTCTCAGAGATGGAGAGGCTGCGGTGGGCCAATTCTCTGCCTTTTGACCAACCACTGACGCTGTTTACTCAGAACAGGCTGTACAACAACAAGCGGATATGTCATATGGAAAGGAAAGGACTGCATGCTGCAGCTGAAGCAACCTCAATTTATACGATCAGACAGACATCCACACTATTTCTTCTATATACAGTAAAACAACACTTATTTTCATTATAAGAAAATAAAGATTTAAATTTAAATCAATGAATGAAAAAGAGACAGAATATGAAGTGAAGTGTAACTTCAGTCTGACTTTAAATATACTAACAAAAACCACATTAACGTCAGCACACGCTATTATGTTTGAGTCAACAACAAAAGAAATAACAAAAGCTAAATATGAGTTAAACTTAACTCAAGTTGACACACGGTTTTCTCTCCCATACTATTCCATAGTTTAACACCACAGAATGAAATGAATCTGAATCGTTTAATTTCTTTCTCTGATTAGAATAAAGTTCCATCACTGACATTATATATATGTTCCCCTTCCTCTTGTGTGCACGGCATGTATTGTATCGTAAATACTTCTACAAACAACACAAGGTTTCTCAGTATGAGCACGACGGACACACATCACTGACATCACTGACATAAGAGAAACAGAGGCTGCGTGTGGCAGCTGTTCCTCCATGAAGCAGAGAGGGGGCAGACTCTTTCTGTCTTTACCTTACTCATAACCAAAGCTGTGCTACATGTCAACACTCACACAGTATACAAGTAAAGTCAATAATGTGAGGCAGTCAGTCAGTCACACAGTCAGTCTCACAGTCAGTCACACCTCCTCCCTCTCGTAAACGCAGCCAATGAAAATTATTAAAGTTAAAAAAAAAATAGTGGAGTCATACTGTAGTGTGACTGGGAAGGTGTGTGTGTGCGTGTGTGCGTGTGTGTGTGTTTCCCACGGGAAAATTAACATTAAACGCCAACTGTTTGTAAAGAGACAGCACTGCTCACTTTTCATAAGCAGGCTTTTATTTATATTTTTATTTTAATCATTTCACACATACAAGAAAGAAAAAAAAAAGGATGAGTGAGGTGTGAAATCCAAAACTAGAGAAACCCAAACTCATGCTTGTGGTTTACTGTTTCTGTGCATTTCCTGTTTTATTTTGTATGTGGTCTCTCATTTCAGGGCACTTCCTGCTCTACTCTGTTTCCCCTGATTGTCTCCACCTGAGCTGATTGTCGGCTCCGCCCTAACTAGTCACACCTGTGTCTCGTTCACCCTCCTTCCCTTCGGCTGTGCATGTGTTCTGTTCTCAGTGAGAGTTCCTTGGATTAAGCCTTTGCCTGTGAGCTCCTTCTGTTTATCAGAGTGTTATTGGAATGTGTTTCTTTGTACTTCCAGTTTCAAAGGAAATTGTTTTGTTAACCTCCAGGGCAAAAATTCGAAAAGCCTAAGATTTATGTGCGCACAACTACACGGTCTGATGGTTGTGAGTGGTTAATCAGTCCTCATTATCCCATGTACACCACACGACGCACTAAAAATAATTAGTTAGTTAATAATCAGCTCAAAATGGGCCGAATATGGCACAATGTATGGTTACTTGAACTAACTACTCACTTTTAAAGAGCTTTTGTGTGCTCTGTGTTGAGCCCAAGTAAAATAGCATTTCTTTGCTATTGCTACTGAGGTCAAAAGTAAAGAAAACTGTAAATTAAGTTCCACTCGCTGACGTCATACAATCCAACTTGTCTCTCTGCCTGCCGTGTTCATAAAAAGTGAACAAGAAAAAGAAAACGGGAGAACATTTTATTAGATCCCTGAAGATCCAGAGAAGAGGTGGATCACGACCATAAAACACACTCAACAGCGAGCACAGAAGAAGACAAAGCATCGGACTCTGCATGTGTCGTGGTCACTTCATCACAGGTACAGATACCAACTTTTATCTTTTTTATTTGCCATGCTTTTATAACAAAATCTAAGTGTTTTCTGGAGTAGGACGAGGGAAAGTTTGTCAGAAGTTTGAAGATGTGGAATTACAGTAAAATACATGTTCGGTATGTGTCGTATGTTTACATAAGACGGTGGGATTTGATGCAGCTCCATGTGTTGCTCTGATGTAGAAGTGACATTAACCAACAGATGAGCCAGTTTTCTTCATTGTTTGTCTCGTCTCCTCCTTCAGTATTTCAAGGAGGGCAACATGTTATTCAAAAGGTTCGGTGCGTTTTGCAAAAGTGTGGAAGCAAACTCGGGCCCGCTGAATGTTGCAACCCCCAATCGTACCTAGTCTAGTGTTTAAGTGATATGAGCCCCTGGTGTGAGAGAGGGAAGTGAGAAAGAATGAAAAGCCCCTGTGTGTTCACACCTCAGTCTGAAAGTTTCCATTAATCATGTGTTTCTTAGTGACGAGTAAAAATAAAGCATAAAGGACAGGGCTCAAAGTATGTAGTGGTTTTCAACACTCCTATTTACACTGATGTTGTTGTCAGCCGCAAACACAACGCCATCCTCGTTTTACCCTGTAACTATTTATTTTGAAGTCTTCATACAATCTGCTGTAGCTGAAATTGTACTCGATTATATTTGATATTTTTGTGTCGGGTCAGAACCCCAAAAATAGACACAAAAGATTAAATGTGCATGTATGGTTAAATCAGAAGCATGACAATGTCTTCACGTGATATGGAAGGCTCTTGTCCGCTTTGTTGTTTTTTAGAAGAAATGAAACAAGTAGAGGGGAATTGATGGCGTGACCACATCCACTTCTCCTCGCTATTATTATCTTTCTGTTAAACTGACATGAAGAGGGGGAGGGGTCATCGTCACACAGAGGATGTGAAGGGCTATACTGTATCGAGACCTCGATACAGTGAATTCTGTTTTAAGTACGATGGTGGATCAGTGGTGGAGTGAGTTTGTCTTTCAGCTGAGGATTCGATTCCTGGCTCCAGTTGTCTACATGACGCTGAACTCCATTGCTGAAAAATGACAGATGATCTCAACATTGACCAAAACAATTGTGATTTTGATAACTGAGAAGCCATGTTGTACTTTACATATAAGCATACTTTTTAAAATATGTGGTAAAATCCACTTTTTTTTTTTAATTTTTGTCCTTCCAAACAACTTAGAAGGGGTTTAATGGGCCAGGCTGTGGTGCATCGGCAATACCTCTAATGTCCACCAGGGAGCTGCTGCTCATATGGGGAAGTGCACGTGACCCTCAACTTTTAAAATGTCGTGCGTGGCTGCATTTCTGTGCATCCCATACAGTTTAAACCACATCAGATAATGACAACCTGAAAGTCAATTTAGAAATGAACAAGAAAATTAACGTCATAGTAAAACAAAAAATAAAGACGAGAAATAAATATTTGAGCAATAAACTAAACTTATCATGACTTTGAATGACTGCAGTTGGCTGTGTTTACTCTCAGTGATAAAAGAGCCACTGTGAAACCTGAAACACAAGCGTGCTGGTGGTGTTGCAAAAGACTTGATATTATTTCCACTGTAACGAGAGGCCAATCAGATTGCCCGGACATTGTTCCCTCCCACTTTTTTAGAGTTATATTGAGGTGAATCGTCTTATAATGACATCTATCAAGTGTCGTCTTTAGTGCGTTAACAGGAAAATGCAGATCATTTTCTATTTTCTGTTGCTGCTCATCGTGAAGTGTAAGTTATCTCCTTTTCTTTTAAATACAGTGGTTTTTTTTAATTACATTTACATCAATGAAGTCATTGTTGTTAATCACTGCTGTGTTTGATATTATGCTTAGATCACACATTAGGTCTGAACTTTGAGACAAAGACTGCTGCTGTTGGAGAAGATGTGACATTGAAGTGTGACCGTCAGACGTCGAAGAGTCAGTTTTCCAAATTATTTTGGATTAGACTAATTTATGGAAACATGCCTGAAGTCTTGGGTGGAACACATTCCTTTGACTTTGATGGAGTTATTCAGAATCCTCACTTTACTCTTAAACAAGAGCCTGGAGTTTTTCTTCTGCACATTAATGAAACAGGATTCAATGATACTGGAGTTTACTACTGCTTAAATGTAGCTGACCCTTTTACCATGAAGTTTTTAAAAGGAACTTTCCTCAGTATTAAAGGTACATTGCAAACACATTCCTATTATAATTGTTAGACATGTAATATCTTTTGATTACAATAACTAAAGCTTGTTTATTCTGTGTTTTTTTAAATCCCAAAACCAGATTATGATATCACTGCAGTCGATCAAGTTCGCCAATCTAATCCCGTCAATCCAGGAGACCCAGTGACACTGCAGTGTTCAGTCCTGTCCGACAGCACTGAGAGCCAAACGTGTCCAGAATATCACAGAGTGCACTGGTTCAGAGCTGACTCCGATGGGTCTAATCCTAGATTAATTTCCACTCATGGAGACGGCAGCCATAAATGTGAAAGTGGCACTGAAGCTCTCTCTCCCCCAAAATGTGTCTCCAACTTCTGTAAGAATGTCAGCTCCTCTGATGCTGGGATTTACTACTGTGCCGTTTCCACATGTGCACAGATTTTATTTGGACGTGGAACAAAACTGGACGATGAAGGTAACTGCAGAGAATGGATGGATACGTTTATGAAAAATTCATTAAGCATTTGTGTTCTGCAGAGTTTTTAAAATCATACCTGACCTTAAATATCCTTCATTCTTTGCTTCTTGTTTAGTTTCAGCACCGCATGCATCTCCAAACCTGCTCCTGTTATGCGCTACACTGACTTTAAGTCTGATTGTTATTGCATTCCTCATTTATTTCATCAAGATGAAAAGCTGTGACTGTTGCAAAGGTAAAGGTCATTTTGGCGTTATATCCATGTTATGTTTTTAATCAAACCATGTATAATATAATAAGTAATTTTCCAATGTATCTTTGCAAACTGTTGCTTCAGAAATACTTTGTTAGACTGCTGTCTTCTTCCATAGTTACTGTCCCCATTGCATTTTTTTAAAAATTAAGGATGTTGTGGAATCAAAACACATATTTCACAGATGCTTTGTCATTCGCTGTATACAAAAGGAACATTAGAAATGCTCTGGTGATTATAAATAAAATACAATTCTGTAAAATTATTGTTTATGGCCCTGCGATGGACTGGCAACACGTCCAGGGTTTAGATTAGCTCCGGTTCCTGACGTGACCCTTCTATTCATACATATTCTTAATATTTTAAGACTTCATTGTTTTGAGTGTCTGTTATTTGAAGTAGAACATGGTTTGCTTTATTTACTTTTTTCAACATAACAGAATAACATTAAAAGTGTGTTAATTAATTATTTAATATTTCATCTCTATTTCTTTCTCATACACCGACAGAGACCGTAGCAGTCGGCAGAAACCAGCAAACTCAGCAGGTGAGGTTGATGAGGAAATGATTGGAAAACTATCTTTTTTTTTTATTTCATTGATTTATTTTGCATGTAAAAGTTAGGATCTGCTCCCTCCATAACACATGCTTTCCTGTTTCCTCAGAGAGATGAGAACTCTTTGGTTTATTCTGCGCCAACCTTCACGAGGAGGAACGCTGGCAAAGCAGAGAGAGGGAATGGAAACGCAGCAGAAGAAGAGACGGTCTACAGTAAAGTCAGGGCTTCTCCAAGACAGTAATTCAAACTATTGATGTGTGTGTGTGTGTGTGTGTGTGTATATATACAGTATATGAAGAGAGTGTGCTAAGGTCATTATAGACAGACATGGTGGTTGTTGATGAACAGCAGTGGTGATGGACGTCTCCATCTCAAGCAACAGGAACATCAAGAAGAAGTGACACGAGGAGCTTGAGAAATAGGCTGAAGGCCTGAAAGAGGAGTAGATGGGGAAGTTGTGGGGGAGTAAAGGCAACTGTGGTCCAATGATGATGGGAGCACTAGAGGCTGTAACCCCCAAACTGGTAGAGTGGCTCCAACAGATTCCAGGAACAAACATCTGAGATCTCTGTCCAGAAGAGCACAATCCTAGGAGCAGCTCAGATACTGTGCGGGAATCTCAGGCTACCAGGCTTGTGGAAGGAGAAGCAAGACGTCCTTAGGTGGGGACATTTTTTAAATGTTTATACAGTATGTATATATTTACACAAGCCTGATATTGATCACAATTTATTTAGATACCCTTAGAAATAATTGGTATACAGTCTAGTCGGTAACTGCATTACTCCTTTCTTTGTTATTATGCGAGGCCATGGATCATCGTGGTGCAGTTTAACTGCCTTGGTTGACGTCTATGAGCTCTATGAATTTTATACTGGTTAAACACACATTCTTTTTTCTCAGTTTTCTTTTCTTATTTTTAACCAAAGTCCAGCTTTTTGACAGTCTCAACATGACAGTCTCTCGTTGTTTTTTACATTATTACATTACATTACATTACATGTCACTTAGCAGACGCTTTTATCCAAAGCGACTTACAATGGAATTGAGTACAATCAGCGAGGGGTGGAATCGAACTTGCGACCACTGCGACCATGATGTTTTTTCGCACATAAGGTACCGGTCTTAACCACTGAACCACTCCACCCCTTTTTAAGGCTCTCTATCTCCACAATGACATTTGAGGGCTGTTAGGGGGACATTTAATTTAAGTTTTTTTTGTTTTTCTCAAACATTAAAAATGATCCAGACTATACTATCTTTGAGTGTTTTGTGTGTGACAGAGAGAATGTTACGCGGGAAAGTTTTGCAGTGATGTTTGCTGATGCTGCCGAGTCGCTACAACCAGCATGACAGAGTGAATTAGTGATGTCTATCTATACTTGAGCAGCTTCCTGACATGAGAACAAAAAGTGGTCGAGCCATTTATGCTTCACACCTCAGCGTGAAAGCCCAGCCACAGCAGTGTTTAAGTTTCCATGCATCATTTGTTTGTCACTAATGACTGAGACTGTGTTTGTGTGTCAGATGTGAGCAGCCTTTTGAACACCTAAACAAGACGGTCTCCACTAAGCAGATTACAAATTCTACTTTATGGTAAAATTTAATGCAGGGCTTTTGTTTTAATTACATTACATGTCATTTAGCAGACGCTTTTATCCAAAGCGACTTACAATGGAATCAAGTACAATTAGCCAGGGGTGGAATCGAACTTGCGACCATGATGTCTTTGGTACACAAGGTAGGGTCTTAACCACTGAGCCACTCCACCCCCAATATTAATGTCACACATATTACACACATGTTCAGAGTTTGTGTCTGTGCGGTGTCAAGTACAGTGATATTGTAATGTGTTAAAGATGCAACCCACGTGTCTTGTGGATGATGAAATAGGTTTGACCTGTTTGCTTGTGGTCTGCATTCACTTTGCAAAAATGGACTTAGATTCAAATGTTTCCTCAGACCACACACACACACAGAAAGAGGCCATTCAACCTCACCACCACAGAGAGTTTAAGAGTTTCCACTTATTCATTTGAATTGTTGGCTGCAGCTTTATTGTTTTCACTTCTCATATCAGGGGTTGATGTTCCCCAAATTGTCATGAAATTTCTTTCACCATCACGACAGCACAAACAGCAGTGTGGCCTAATAATGAAGGAAAGTCAACACTAGAGCTTATGCTAGCTTGCTAAAACCAATGAGCACCATTATTGCAGAAAAGGTGTTGGTTGAAAACCAAAGACGGATTTTGGGAAAGTTACTGCCAAAAAAAAGTCTGATGCAGTGATCCAAGACCAGACTGAACATCAGTGCTGCGTTTGAACAGTGGCGACAACTCAAAGCCCAGAAAAGGCTGCAAAGTGATGCCATGGTGGCTCCGTTTCTACTGGACAGGTAGGTTCACTTTGTCTTAGTATGTGTTGTTTTTCATCATCACATTGTCAATTCGGAAAAGCTAGCGTCACCAAAAAGTACAGAGATTTACCGATGCTGCCTAGAGCTTGTGAATCCATGTTCATTGCGTATTCCCGTGCTCTGGAGGCGTGGCTTAGGAGGGAAGGACTTTTGAATTGAACTGAGAAGCCATATGTTACATTACATTACATGTCATTTAGCAGACGCTTTTATCCAAAGCGACTTACAAAAGTGCATTTAAACATTTGGGTACAAATAAGAGCTAGAAGTAAGTAAGAGCTTCAAGTAGAACAAACTATGAAGTGCTAGTCATAAGTGCAAATTTTTATTTTTTTATTTTTTTTGTCGTCTTAGTCGAGGTAGAGTCGGAAGAGATGTGTTTTTAGTCGGCATCGGAAGATGTGGAGGCTTTCAGCTGTCCGGATGTCGATGGGGAGATCGTTCCACCATTTGTTGTACTTTACAGATAAAAATACTTATTAAAATGTGTGTTTAATTCCGCTTTTTTTATTTTTATTTTTGTCCTTCCAAACAACTTGCAAGGGGTTTAAGGGGCCAGGCTGTGGTGCATCGGCAATACTTCTAATGTCCACCAGGGAGCTGCTGCTCATATGGGGAAGTGCATCAAAAAAAGTGTTCAGCAAAAATGTTAAAGCCTGAGTAATAGTTGTGCGATCATGCAAATGTTCAGTTTGAGTCTGGAAGTTGTCAAGTAATATTGTCCTGAAAAGAATCTCACATGTACGTGACCCTCAACTTTTAAAATGTCGTGCGTGGCTGCATTTCTGTGCATCCCATACAGCTTAAACCACATCAGATAACGACAACCTGAAAATGAATGGACAAAATGAACAAGTAAATTAATGTCACATTAAAACAAAAAATAAAGACGAGATCGTTTAATTGACTCAACATGTGTTTTGATTTATCTCCAATAATGGAGACTTGAAAACCACAAGTCTAAATTTAAATATTTGAGCAATAAACTAAACTTATCATGACTTTGAATGACTGCAGTTGGCTGTGTTTACTCTCAGTGATAAAAGAGCCACTGTGAAACCTGAAACACAAGCGTGCTGGTGGTGTTGCAAAAGACTTTTGATATTATTTCCACTGTAACGAGAGGCCAATCAGATTGCCCGGACATTGTTCCCTCCCACTTTTGTAGAGTTATATTGAGGTGAATCGTCTTATAATGACATCTATTAGGTGTCGTCTTTAGTGCGTTAACAGGAAAATGCAGATCATTTTCTATTTTCTGTTGCTGCTCATCGTGAAGTGTAAGTTATCTCCTTTTCTTTTAAATACAGTGTTTTTTTATTACATTTACATCAATGAAGTCATTGTTGTTAATCACTGCTGTGTTTGATATTATGCTTAGATCACACATTAGGTCTGAACTTTGAGACAAAGACTGCTGCTGTTGGAGAAGATGTGACGTTGAAGTGTGACCGTCAGACGTCGAAGAGTCAGTCTTCCAAATTATTTTGGATAAGACAAATTTCTGGAAACATGCCTGAAGTCTTGGGTGGAACACATTCCTTTGACTTTGATGAAGTTATTCAGAATCTTCACTTTACTCTTAAACAAGAGCCTGGAGTTTTTCTTCTGCACATTAAGGAAACAGGATTCAATGATACTGGAGTTTACTACTGCTTAAATGTAGCTGAACCTTTTACCATGAAGTTTTTAAAAGGAACTTTCCTCAGTATTAAAGGTACATTGCAAACACATTCCTATTATAATTGTTAGACATGTAATATCTTTTGATTACAATAACTAAAGCTTGTTTATTCTGTGTTTTTTTTAAATCCCAAAACCAGATTATGATATCACTGCAGTCGATCAAGTTCGCCAATCTAATCCCGTCAATCCAGGAGACCCAGTGACACTGCAATGTTCAGTCGTGTCCGACAGCACCGAGAGCCAAACGTGTCCAGAATATCACAGAGTGCACTGGTTCAGAGCTGACTCCGATGGGTCTAATCCCAGATTAATTTCCACTCATGGAGATGGCAGCCATAAATGTGAAAGTGGCACTGAAGCTCTCTCTCCCCCAAAATGTGTCTACAACTTCTGTAAGAATGTCAACTCCTCTGATGCTGGGATTTACTACTGTGCCGTTTCCACATGTGCACAGATTTTATTTGGACGTGGAACAAAACTGGACGATGAAGGTAACTGCAGAGAATGGATGGATACGTTTATGAAAAATTCATTAAGCATTTGTGTTTTGCAGAGTTTTTAAAATCATACCTGACCTTAAATATCCTTCATTCTTTGCTTCTTGTTTAGTTTCAGCACCGCATGCATCTCCAAACCTGCTCCTGTTATGTGCTACACTGACTTTGAGTCTGATTGTTATTGCATTCCTCATTTATTTCATCAAGATGAAAAGCTGTGACTGTTGCAAAGGTAAAGGTCATTTTGGCGTTATATCCATGTTATGTTTTTAATCAAACCATGTATAATATAATAAGTAATTTTCCAATGTATCTTTGCAAACTGTTGCTTCAGAAATACTTTGTTAGACTGCTGTCTTCTTCCATAGTTACTGTCCCCATTGCATTTTTTAAAAATTAAGGATGTTGTGGAATCAAAACACATATTTCACAGATGCTATGTCATTCACTGTATACAAAAGGAACATTAGAAATGATTATAAATAAAAAACAATTCTGTACAATATTTTTTATGGCCCTGCGATGGACTGGCAACACGTCCAGGGTTTAGATTAGCTCCGGTTCCTGACGTGACCCTTCTATTCATACATAGTCTTAATATTTTAAGACTTCATTGTTTTGAGTGTCTGTTATTTTAAGTAGAACATGGTTTGCTTTATTTACTTTTTTCAACATAACAGAATAACATTAAAAGTGTGTTAATTAATTATTTAATATTTCATCTCTATTTCTTTCTCATACACCGACAGAGACTGTAGCACTCGGCAGAAACCAGCAAACTCAGCAGGTGAGGTTTATGAGGAAATGATAGGAAAACTATCAATTTTATTTTATTTCATTGATTTATTTTGCATGTAAAAGTTAGGATCTGCTCCCTCCATTAAACATGCTTTCCTGTTTCCTCAGAGAGATGAGAACTCTTTGGTTTATTATGTGCTGACCTCCACGAGAAGGAACACAGAGCAGAGAGAGGGAATGGAAACGCAGCAGAAGAAGAGACGGTCTACAGTAAAGTCAGGGCTTCTCCAAGACAGTAATTCAAACTATTGATGTGTGTGCGTGTGTGTGTATATATCCAGTATATGAAGAGAGCGTGCTAAGGTCATTATAGACAGACATGGTGGTTGTTGATGAACAACAGTGGTGATGGACGTCTCCATCTCAAGCAACAGGAACATCAAGAAGAAGTGACACGAGGAGCTTGAGAAATAGGCTGAAGGCCTGAAAGAGGAGTTGATGGGGAAGTTGTGGAGGAGTAAAGGCAACTGTGGTCCAATGATGATGGGAGCACTAGAGGCTGTAACCCCCAAACTGGTAGAGTGGCTCCAACAGATTCTAGGAAAAAACATCTGAGATCTCTGTCCAGAAGAGCACAATCCTAGGAGCAGCTAAGATACTGTGCAGGAATCTCAGGCTACCAGGCTTGTGGAAGGAGAAGCAAGACGTCCTTAGGTGGGGACATTTTTTAAATGTATATATTTACACAAGCCTGATATTGATAACAATTTATTTAGATACCCTTAGAAATAATTGGTATACAGTCTAGTCGGTAACTGCATTACTCTTTTCTTTGTTATTATACAAGGCCATGGATCATCGTGGTGCAGTTTAACTGCCTTGGTTGACGTCTATGAGCACTATGAATTTTATACTGGTTAAACACACATTCTTATTTCTCAGTTTTCTTTACTTTTTTTAACCAAAGTCCAGCTTATTAGTCTCTCAACATGATTGTCTCTCACTGTTATTTTAGGCTCTCTGTCTCCACAATGACATTTGAGGTCTGTGAGGGAGACATTTAATTGCAGTTATTTGTTTTTTCAAACATTCAAAATTATCTTGATATTTACTGCCATCATGAAGTTCAATCTAGTTCTCATGGAGAGCAAAACTTGGTCCTAAGGAGGCAGAACCTCATTTCAAAGTAACTCAATAGCTACAATTTGAATTGTGATTAGGTTAAACTTGCGTTGGGGAAACAAAGGAAAATACTTTGCTCAGAGTCCAAATAAATATAAATCAGTAAAAGCTGTGCAAACCTGTGTACATTTGTTTCTCTTCTTATGCTTTAATATTAATATTCACTGTTGGCCTCAAGTCAGTGACTGTATTTTCAGTTGGCGTTTGGATGTATGATACAATAAATGTGTTGTGCATGTTAAATAAAAAAAACAAGCTTTCTTTGACCAAACTGTTGGTGGGATCTGTTATTTGTGAAACTTTAGATTTACAAACACTTGCAATAACAGCCGACATACACCTAACCAGCATGACAGAGTGAATTAGTGATGTCTACTATCTATACTTGAGCAGCTTCCTGACATGAGAACAAAAAGTGGTCGAGCCATTTATGCTTCACACCTCAGCGTGAAAGCCCAGCCACAGCAGTGTTTAAGTTTCCATGCATCATTTGTTTGTCACTAATGACTGAGACTGTGTTTGTGTGTCAGATGTGAGCAGCCTTTTGAACACCTAAACAAGACGGTCTCCACTAAGCAGATTACAAATTCTACTTTATGGTAAAATTTAATGCAGGCCTGTTTGCTTGTGGTCTGCATTCACTGTGCAAAAATGGACTTAGATTCAAATGTTTCCTCACACCACACACACACACACACACACACAGAAAGAGGCCATTCAACCTCAGCACCACAGAGAGTTTAAGAGTTTCCACTTATTCATTTGAATTGTTGGCTGCAGCTTTATTGTTTTCACTTTTTATATCAGGGGTTGATTTTGCCCAAATTGTCATGAAATTTCTTTCACCATCACGACAGCACGAACAGCAGTGTGGCCTAATAATGAAGGAAAGTCAACACTAGAGCTTATGCTAGCTTGCTAAAACCAATGAGCACCGTTATTGCAGAAAAGGTGTTGGTTGAAAACCAAAGACTGATTTTGGGAAAGTTACTGCCAAAAAAAGTCTGATGCAGTGATCCAAGACCAGACTGAACATCAGTGCTGCGTTTGAACAGTAGCGACAACTCAAAGCCCAGAAAAGGCTGCAAAGTGATGCCATCGTGGTTCCGTTTCTACTGGACAGGTAGGTTCACTTTGTCTTAGTATGTGTTGTTTTTCATCATCACATTGTCAATTCTGAAAAGCTAGCGTCACCAAAAAGTACAGAGATTTACCGATGCTGCCTAGTGCTTGTGAATCCATGTTCATTGCGTATTCCCGTGCTCTGGAGGCGTGGCTTAGGAGGGAAGGACTTTTGAATTGAACTGAGAAGCCATATGTTGTACTTTACAGATAAAAATACTTATTAAAATGTGTGTTTAATTCCGCTTTTTTTATTTTTATTTTTGTCCTTCCAAACAACTTGGAAGGGGTTTAATGGGCCAGGCTGTTGTGCATCGGCAATACCTCTAATGTCCACCAGGGAGATGCTGCTCATATGGGGAAGTGCATCAAAAAAGTGTTCAGCAAATCGGTTAAAGCCTGAGTAATAGTTGTGCGATCATGCAAATGTTCAGTTTGAGTCTGGAAGTTGTCAAGTAATATTATCCTGAAAAGAATCTCACATGAACGTGACCCTCAACTTTTAAAATGTCGTGCGTGGCTGCATTTCTGTGCATCCCATACAGCTTAAACCACATCAGATAATGACAACCTGAAAGTCAATTTGGAAATGAACAAGTAAATTAATGTCATATTAAAACAAAAAATAAAGACTAGAAGCGTTTAATTGACTCAACTTGTGTTTAGATTTATCTCCAATAATGGAGACTTGAAAACCACAAGTCTAAATGTAAATATTTGAGCAATAAACTAAACTTATCATGACTTTGAATGACTGCAGTTGGCTGTGTTTACTCTCAGTGATAAAAGAGCCACTGTGAAACCTGAAACACAAGCGTGCTGGTGGTGTTGCAAAAGACTTTTGATATTATTTCCACTGTTACAACGAGAGGCCAATCAGATTGCCCGGACATTGTTCCCTCCCACTTTTTTAGAGTTATATTGAGGTGAATCGTCTTATAATGACATCTATTAAGTGTCGTCTTTAGTGCGTTAACAGGAAAATGCAGATCATTTTCTATTTTCTGTTGCTGCTCATCGTGAAGTGTAAGTTATCTCCTTTTCTTTTAAATACAGTGTTTTTTTATTACATTTACATCAATGAAGTCATTGTTGTTAATCACTGCTGTGTTTGATATTATGCTTAGATCACACATTAGGTCTGAACTTTGAGACAAAGACTGCTGCTATTGGAGAAGATGTGACGTTGAAGTGTGACCGTCAGACGTCGAAGAGTCAGTCTTCCAAATTATTTTGGATTAGACTAATTTATGGAAACATGCCTGAAGTCTTGGGAGGAACACCTTCCTTTGACTTTGATAAAGTTATTCAGAATCTTCACTTTACTCTTAAACAAGAGCCTGGAGTTTTTCTTCTGCACATTAAGGAAACAGGATTCAATGATACTGGAGTTTACTACTGCTTAAGTGTAGCTGACCCTTTTACCATGAAGTTTTTAAAAGGAACTTTCCTCAGTATTAAAGGTACATTACAAACACATTCATTTTATAATTGTTAGACATGTAATATCTTTTGATTACAATAACTAAAGCTTGTTTATTCTGTGTTTTTTTTAAATCCCAGAACCAGATTACGATATCACTGCAGTCAATCAAGTTCCTCCATCTAATCCCGTCAACCCAGGAGACCCAGTGACACTGCAGTGTTCAGTCCTGTCCGACAGCACTGAGAGCCAAACGTGTCCAGAATATCACAGAGTGCACTGGTTCAGAGCTGACTCCGATGGGTCTAATCCCAGATTAATTTCCACTCATGGAGACGGCAGACATAAATGTGAAAGTGGCACTGAAGCTCTCTCTCCCCCAAAATGTGTCTCCAACTTCTGTGAGAATGTCAGCTCCTCTGATGCTGGGATTTACTACTGTGCCGTTTCCACATGTGCACAGATTTTATTTGGACGTGGAACAAAACTGGACGATGAAGGTAACTGCAGAGAATGGATGGATACGTTTATGAAAAATTCATTAAGCATTTGTGTTTTGCAGAGTTTTTAAAATCATACCTGACCTTAAATATCCTTCATTCTTTGCTTCTTGTTTAGTTTCAGCACCGCGTGCATCTCCAAACCTGCTCCTGTTATGTGCTACACTGACTTTAAGTCTGATTGTTAATGCATTCCTCATTTATTTCATCAAGATGAAAAGCTGTGACTGTTGCAAAGGTAAAGGTCATTTTGGCGTTATATCCATGTTATGTTTTTAATCAAACCATGTATAATAAGTAATTTTCCAATGTATCTTTGCAAACTGTTGCTTCAGAAATACTTTGTTAGATTGCTGTCTTCTTCCATAGTTACTGTCCCTGTTGCATATTTTAAAGATTAAGGATGTTGTGGAATCAAAACACATATTTCACAGATGCTTTGTCATTCGCTGTATACAAAAGGAACATTAGAAATGCTCTGGTGATTATAAATAAAATACAATTCTATTGGTGATATGGTTTATGGCCCTGCGATGGACTGGCAACACGTCCAGGGTTTAGATTAGCTCCGGTTCCTGACGTGACCCTTCTATTCATATTCTTAATATTTTAAGACTTCATTGTTTTGAGTGTCTGTTATTTTAGGTAGAACATGGTTTGCTTTATTTACTTTTTTCAACATAACAGAATAACATTAAAAGTGTGTTAATTAATTATTTAATATTTCATCTCTATTTCTTTCTCATACACCGACAGAGACCGTAGCAGTCGGCAGAAACCAGCAAACTCAGCAGGTGAGGTTTATGAGGAAATGATTGGAAAACTATCAATTTTATTTATTGATTTATTTTGCATGTTAAAGTTAGGATCTGCTCCCTCCATAACACATGCTTTCCTGTTTCCTCAGAGAGATGAGAACTCTTTGGTTTATTCTGCACCGACCTTCACGAGGAGGAACGCTGGCAAAGCAGAGAGAGGGAATGGAAACGCAGCAGAAGAAGAGACGGTCTACAGTAAAGTCAGGGCTTCTCCAAGACAGTAATTCTGTGTGTGTGTGAAGTCACTCCAACAGATTCTAGGAACAAATGTCTCAGATCTCTGTCCAGAAGAGCACAATCTAGGAGCAGCGAACATACTGTGCAGGAATCACAGGCTACCAGGCTTGTGGTAGGAGAAACAAGACGTCCTTAGGTGGGCAAGTGGGGAAATAACAATAAGTAACAATTTATTTAGATACCCTTAAAAATAATTGGTATACAGTCTAGTCGGTAACTGCATTAGTCTTTTCTTTGTTATTATACGAGGCCATGGATCATCGTGGTGCAGTTTAACTGCCTTGGTTGACGTTTATGAGCTCTATGAATTTTATACTGGTTAAACACACATTCTTATTTCTCAGTTTTCTTTTCTTATTTTTAACCAAAGTCCAGCTTTTTGACAGTCTCAACATGACAGTCTCTCGTTGTTTTTTTTAGGCTCTCTATCTCCACAATGACATTTGAGGTCTGTGAGGGAGACATTTAATTTAAGTTTTTTTTGTTTTTCTCAAACATTAAAAATGATCCAGACTATACTATCTTTGAGTGTTTTGTGTGTGACGGAGAGAATGTTACGCGAGAAAGTTTTGCAGTGATGTTTGCTGATGCTGCCGAGTCGCTACAACCAGCATGACAGAGTGAATTAGTGATGTCTACTATCTATACTTGAGCAGCTTCCTGACATGAACACAAAAAGTGGTCGAACCATTTATGCTTCACACCTCAGTGTGAAAGCCCAGCCACAGCAGTGTTTAAGTTTTCATGCATCATTTGTTTGTCACTAATGACTGAGACTGTGTTTGTGTGTCAGATGTGAGCAGCCTTTTGAACACCTAAACAAGACGGTCCCCACTAAGCAGTTTACAAATTCTACTTTATGGTGACATTTAATGCAGGGCTTTTGTTTTAATGTCACACATATTACACACATGTTCAGTGTTTGTGTCTGTGCGGTGTCAAGTACAGTGATATTGTAATGTGTTAAAGATGCAACCCACGTGTCTTGTGGATGATGAAATAGGTTTGACCTGTTTGCTTGTGGTCTGCTTTCACTTTGCAAAAATGGATTTAAATTCAAATATTTCCTCAGACCACACACACACACACAGAAAGAGGCCATTCAACCTCAGCACCACAGAGAGTTTAAGAGTTTCCACTTATTCATTTGAATTGTTGGCTGCAGCTTTATTGTTTTCACTTTTTATATCAGGGGTTGATTTTGCCCAAATCGTCATGAAATTTCTTTCACCATCATGACAGCCCGAACAGCAGTGTGGCCTAATAATTAAGGAAAGTCAACACTAGAGCTTATGCTAGCTTGCTAAAACCAATGAGCACCATTATTGCAGAAAAGGTGTTGGTTGAAAACCAAAGACTGATTTTGGGAAAGTTACTGCCAAAAAAAGTCTGATGCAGAGTGATCCAAGACCAGACTGAACATCAGTGCTGCGTTTGAACAGTGGCGACAACTCAAAGCCCAGAAAAGGCTGCAAAGTGATGCCATCGTGGCTCCGTTTCTACTGGACAGGTAGGTTCACTTTGTCTTAGTATGTGTTGTTTTTCATCATCGCATTGTCAATTCTGAAAAGCTAGCGTCACCAAAAAGTACAGAGATTTACCGATGCTGCCTAGTGCTCGTGAATCCATGTTCATTGCGTATTCCCGTGCTCTGGAGGCGTGGCTTAGGAGGGAAGGACTTTTGAATTGAACTGAGAAGCCATATGTTGTACTTTACAGATAAAAATACTTATTAAAATGTGTGTTTAATTCCACTTTTTTTATTTTTATTTTTGTCCTTCCAAACAACTTGGGAGGGGTTTAATGGGCCAGGCTGTTGTGCATCGGCAATACCTCTAATGTCCACCAGGGAGATGCTGCTCATATGGGGAAGTGCATCAAAAAAGTGTTCAGCAAATCGGTTAAAGCCTGAGTAATAGTTGTGCGATCATGCAAATGTTCAGTTTGAGTCTGGAAGTTGTCAAGTAATATTGTCCTGAAAAAAATCTCACATGTACGTGACCCTCAACTTTTAAAATGTCGTGCGTGGCTGCATTTCTGTGCATCCCATACAGCTTAAACCACATCAGATAATGACAACCTGAAAGTCAATTTTGAAATGAACAAATAAATTAATGTCATATTAAAACAAAAAATAAAGACTAGAAGCGTTTAATTGACTCAACATGTGTTTAGATTTATCTCCAATAATAGAGACTTGAAAACCACAAGTCTAAAAAATTTTAATATTTGAGCAATAAACTAAACTTATCATGACTTTGAATGACTGCAGTTGGCTGTGTTTACTCTCAGTGATAAAAGAGCCACTGTGAAACCTGAAACACAAGCGTGCTGGTGGTGTTGCAAAAGACTTTTGATATTATTTCCACTGTAACGAGAGGCCAATCAGATTGCCCGGACATTGTTCCCTCCCACTTTTTTAGAGTTATATTGAGGTGAATCGTCTTATAATGACATCTATTAAGTGTCGTCTTTACTGCGTTAACAGGAAAATGCAGATCATTTTCTATTTTCTGTTGCTGCTCATCGTGAAGTGTAAGTTATCTCCTTTTCTTTTAAATACAGTGTTTTTTTTATTACATTTACATCAATGAAGTCATTGTTGTTAATCACTGCTGTGTTTAATATTATGCTTAGATCACACATTAGGTCTGAACTTTGAGACAAAGACTGCTGCTGTTGGAGAAGATGTGACATTGAAGTGTGACCGTCAGACGTCGAAGAGTCAGTCTTCCAAATTATTTTGGATTAGACTAATTTATGGAAACATGCCTGAAGTCTTGGGAGGAACACCTTCCTTTGACTTTGATAAAGTTATTCAGAATCTTCACTTTACTCTTAAACAAGAGCCTGGAGTTTTTCTTCTGCACATTAAGGAAACAGGATTCAATGATACTGGAGTTTACTACTGCTTAAGTGTAGCTGACCCTTTTACCATGAAGTTTTTAAAAGGAACTTTCCTCAGTATTAAAGGTACATTACAAACACATTCATTTTATAATTGTTAGACATGTAATATCTTTTGATTACAATAACTAAAGCTTGTTTATTCTGTGTTTTTTTTAAATCCCAGAACCAGATTACGATATCACTGCAGTCAATCAAGTTCCTCCATCTAATCCCGTCAACCCAGGAGACCCAGTGACACTGCAGTGTTCAGTCCTGTCCGACAGCACTGAGAGCCAAACGTGTCCAGAATATCACAGAGTGCACTGGTTCAGAGCTGACTCCGATGGGTCTAATCCCAGATTAATTTTCACTCATGGAGACGGCAGACATAAATGTGAAAATGGCACTGAAGCTCTCTCTCCCCCAAAATGTGTCTACAACTTCTGTAAGAATGTCGGCTCCTCTGATGCTGGGATTTACTACTGTGCCGTTTCCACATGTGCACAGATTTTATTTGGACGTGGAACAAAACTGGACGTTGAAGGTAACTGCAGAGAATGGATGGATACGTTTATGAAAAATTCATTAAGCATTTGTGTTTTGCAGAGTTTTTAAAATCATACCTGACCTTAAATATCCTTCATTCTTTGCTTCTTGTTTAGTTTCAGCACTGGATGCATCTCCAACCCTGCTCCTGTTATGTGCTACACTGACTATAAGTCTGATTGTTAATGCATTCCTCATTTATTTCATCAAGATGAAAAGCTGTGACTGTTGCAAAGGTAAAGGTCATTTTGGCGTTATATCCATGTTATGTTTTTAATCAAACCATGTATAATATAATAAGTAATTTTCCAATGTATCTTTGCAAACTGTTGCTTCAGAAATACTTTGTTAGATTGCTGTCTTCTTCCATAGTTACTGTCCCCGTTGCATATTTTAAAGATTAAGGATGTTGTGGAATCAAAACACATATTTCACAGATGCTTTGTCATTCACTGTATACAAAAGGAACATTAGAAATGCTCTGGTGATTATAAATATAATACAACTCTGTACGATATTGTTTATGGCCCTGCGATGGACTGGCAACACGTCCAGGGTTTAGATTAGCTCCGGTTCCTGACGTGACCCTTCTATTCATACATATTCTTAATATTTTAAGACTTCATTGTTTTGAGTGTCTGTTATTTTAAGTAGAACATGGTTTGCTTTATTTACTTTTTTCAACATAACAGAATAACATTAAAAGTGTGTTAATTAATTATTTAATATTTCATCTCTATTTCCTTCTCATACACCGACAGAGACCGTAGCAGTCGGCAGAAACCAGCAAATTCAGCAGGTGAGGTTGATGAGGAAATTATTGGAAACCTATCAATTTTATTTTATTTCATTGATTTATTTTGCATGTAAAAGTTAGGATCTGCTCCCTCCATAACACATGCTTTCCTGTTTCCTCAGAGAGATGAGAACTCTTTGGTTTATTATGTGCCGACCTTCACGAGAAGGAACACAGAGCAGAGAGAGGGAATGGAAACGCAGCAGAAGAAGAGACGGTCTACAGTAAAGTCAGGGCTTCTCCAAGACAGTAATTCAAACTATTGATTTGTGTGTGTGTGTGTATATATACAGTATATGAAAAGAGTGTGCTAAGGTCATTATAGACAGACATGGTGGTTGTTGATAAACAGCAGTGGTGATGGACGTCTCCATCTCAAGCAACAGGAACACCAAGAAGAAGTGACACGAGGAGCTTGAGAAATAGGCTGAAGGCCTGAAAGAGGAGTTGATGGGGAAGTTGTGGGGGACTAAAGGCAACTGTGGTCCAATGATGATGGGAGCACTAGAGGCTGTAACCCCCAAACTGGTAGAGTGGCTCCAACAGATTCTAGGAACAAACATCTGAGATCTCTGTCCAGAAGAGCACAATCCTAGGAGCAGCTAAGATACTGTGCAGGAATCTCAGGCTACCAGGCTTGTGGAAGGAGAAGCAAGACTTCCTTAGGTGGGGACATTTTTTAAATGCATATACAGTATGTATATATTTACACAAGCCTGATATTGATCACAATTTATTTAGATACCCTTAAAAATAATTGGTATACAGTCTAGTCGGTAACTGCATTACTCTTTTCTTTGTTATTATACGAGGCCATGGATCATCGTGGTGCAGTTTAACTGCCTTGGTTGACGTCTATGAGCACTATGAATTTTATACTGGTTAAACACACATTCTTATTTCTCAGTTTTCTTTATTTTTTTTAATCAAAGTCCAGCTTATTGACAGTCTCAACATGATAGTCTCTCGCTGTTTTTTTAGGCTCTCTATCTCCACAATGACATTTGAGGTCTGTGAGGGAGACATTTAATTGCAGTTATTTGTTTTTTCAAACATTCAAAATTATCTTGATATTTACTGCCATCATGAAGTTCAATCTAGTTCTCATGGAGAGCAAAACTTGGTCCTAAGGAGGCAGAACCTCATTTCTAAGTAACTCAATAGCTACAATTTGAATTGTGATTAGGTTAAACTTGCGTTGGGGAAACAAAGGAAAATACTTTGCTCAGAGTCCAAATAAATAGAAATCAGTAAAAGCTGTGCAAACCTGTGTACAGTTGTTTCTCTTCTTATGCTTTAATATTAATATTCACTGTTGGCCTCAAGTCAGTGACTGTATTTTCAGTTGGCGTTTGGATGTATGATACAATAAATGTGTTGTGTATGTTAAATAAAAAAAACAAGCTTTCTTTGACCAAACTGTTGGTGGGATCTGTTATTTGTGAAACTTTAGATTTACAAACACTTGCAATAACAGCCGACATACACCTAACCAGCATGACAGAGTGAATTAGTGATGTCTACTATCTATACTTGAGCAGCTTCCTGACATGAACACAAAAAGTGGTCAAGCCATTTATGCTTCACACCTCAGTGTGAAAGCCCAGCCACAGCAGTGTTTAAGTTTCCATGCATCATTTGTTTGTCACTAATGACTGAGACTGTGTTTGTCAGATGTGAGCAGCCTTTTGAACACCTAAACAAGACGGTCTCCACTAAGCAGATTACAAATTCTACTTTATGGTGACATTTAATGCAGGGCTTTTGTTTTAATGTCACACATATTACACACATGTTCAGAGTTTGTGTCTGTGCGGTGTCAAGTACAGTGATATTGTAATTTAAAGATGCAACCCACGTGTCTTGTGGATGATGAAATAGGTTTGACCTGTTTGCTTGTGGTCTGCTTTCACTTTGCAAAAATGGATTTAAATTCAAATATTCATCTCAGCACCACAGAGAGTTTAGGAGTTTCCACTTTGTTGGGATTAGGAGCGTGATTGGTTATGAATTTAGAATATGAATAATTAATTCATTATGGAATAATTAATTTCTTATAAAAAAGTTGAGTCAAACTCAAATCTGGGCACCACTCCTCTCAAACAGAGGAGAACAATCGGTTCTGAATGAACCATTAATTCATAACCTCCAAAACAGTCTCATAAATTAAGCCAACTACCAATTTGGATTATGATTAATAATTAACATAATAATTGATAAATCACAATACTACATCAATAGTTAGGTGAATTGAAGGATTCTACACGGAAGAGGTTGGCAATATACCAATATATCAAAGATTTGAATAAGAATATCTACTAAATCTAACTATATACAGTGTGTGTGTGAAAGAGAGAGAAAGAGGGAGTCTGTGGGTGTGCAGGTCAAATGTCAAGTCAGATGGAGGTAAACTACAAATCAAGATGGCGGTTGACAAAGAAACTACAACAAGATGGCGGAATCAAAGATGGCTTCTTGACCGCATGGCTGCTGTGTTTCTTGGTTAACTACTTTTGTAAACTGAGATGCCACGTTCGATGAGAGGTAAGAAGCATGCACATCTAGAGCTGAAAGCTAAGAAGCATGGACATCACTAACATCATATTAACCTAAATCTAGACATTACAACAACACATTGTGTGAGCAAGTAAGCTCAGTACAACATTTCATATATGCTTAGCCAAGTAGTGTAATGCTATGCTAGGCCCAGTTACGTTACCAAGTCCTTAAAAGATGTAAAAGTGTCCTTTTGAGGTGCTGTCTGTTGGTCCAGGGACGGTAGATGGTTGACTGTGTTTCTGGTGTCTGTGGCTCAGGTTCCTCCTTACAAAGTTAGCTACTTGGAGCTAACCTGGCTCTGGATCCTTGGTTGATCCTTAGGCAGGCTCTGGTGTCGCTGCCTCTGATGGGACGATAGCAGGCTGCTGTAAGCGGGCCTGCTTGAAGATCAGCAGAGAGGGTTCTCTTGCTGCTGGAATCTTGTTAAGCAGGGGAGAGCAGAGGAGCCTGTGTCCTCCGGTGAGATGGAGAAGAGAAGAGAAAGGAAGAGGGGAAACCTGGCTTTTGTATTGCCTGTTACATGGGGTCACATGTCACAAAGTGACGACTGAGGTGGGTTTCCCAATGATGTGTGGAAGATAAGGGATCTTTATTGACTGAGTTTTATGACACTCTTTGTCTTTGAGCAAAGGGGCCATGTGTTCTCCATCCAAGATGGACGTGACTCCATCTTGAATGAGCTGATCCCCAACAACTTATTCATTGGAATTGCTGGCTGCAGCTTTATTGTTTTCACTTCTCATATCAGGGGTTGATGTTCCCCAAATCATCATGAAATTTCTTTCACCATCGCGACAGCACGAACAGCAGTGTGGCCTAATAATGAAGGAAAGGCAACAACAGAGCTTATGCTACCTTGCTAAAACCAATGAGAGAGTTGCAGTTGCTGCATTATTGCAGAAAAGGTGTCAACAACAGGTGTTGGTTGAAAACCAAAGACAGTTTTTGGGAAAGCTACTGCCAAAAAAAGTCTGATGCAGATAGATCCAAGACCAGACTGAACATCAGTGCTGCGTTTGAACAGTGGCGACAACTCAAAGCCCAGAAAAGGCTGCAAAGTGATGCCATGGTGGCTCCGTTTCTACTGGACAGGTAGGTTCACTTTGTCTTAGTATTTGTTGTTTTTTTATCATCACGTTGTCAATTCGGAAAAGCTAGCGTCACCAAAAAGTACCGAAATTTACCGATGCTGCCTTGTGCTCGTGAATCCGTGTTTGTTGCGTATTCCCGTGCTCTGGAGGCGTGGCTTTGGCGGGAAGGACTTTTGAATTGAACTGAGAAGCCATATGTTGTACTTTACAGATAAAAATACTTATTAAAATGTGTGTTTAATTCCGCTTTTTTTATTTTTGTCCTTCCAAACAACTTGGAAGGGGTTTAAGGGGCCAGGCTGTGGTGCATCGGCAATACTTCTAATGTCCACCAGGGAGCTGCTGCTCATGTGGGGAAGTGCATCAAAAAAGTGTTCAGCAAATCTGTTAAAGCCTGAGTAATAGTTGTGCGATCATGCAAATGTTCAGTTTGAGTCTGGAAGTTGTCAAGTAATATTGTCCTGAAAAGAATCTCACATGTACGTGACCCTCAACTTTTAAAATGTCATGCGTGGCTGCATTTCTGTGCATCCCATACAGCTTAAACCACATCAGATAATGACAACCTGAAAGTCAGTTTTAAAATGAACAAGTAAATTAACGACATATTAAAACAAAAAATAAAGACTAGAAGCGTTTAATTGACTCATGTGTTTAGATTTATCTCCAATAATGGAGACTTGAAAACCACAAGTCTAAATTTAAATATTTGAGCAATAAACTAAACTTATCATGACTTTGAATGACTGCAGTTGGCTGTGTTTACTCTCAGTGATAAAAGAGCCACTGTGAAACCTGAAACACAAGCGTGCTGGTGGTGTTGCAAAAGACTTTTGATATTATTTCCACTGTAACAACGAGAGGCCAATCAGATTGCCCGGACATTGTTCCCTCCCACTTTTTTAGAGTTATATTGAGGTGAATCGTCTTATAATGACATCTATTAAGTGTCGTCTTTAGTGCGTTAACAGGAAAATGCAGATCATTTTCTATTTTCTGTTGCTGCTCATCGTGAAGTGTAAGTTATCTCCTTTTCTTTTAAATACAGTGTTTTTTTATTACATTTACATCAATGAAGTCATTGTTGTTAATCACTGCTGTGTTTGATGTTATGCTTAGATCCCACATTAGGTCTGAACTTTGAGACAAAGACTGCTGCTGTTGGAGAAGATGTGACGTTGAAGTGTGACCGTCAGACGTCGAAGAGTCAGTTTTCCAAATTATTTTGGATTAGACTAATTTCTGGAAACATGCCTGAAGTCTTGGGTGGAACACATTCCTTTGACTATGATGAAGTTATTCAGAATCTTCACTTTACTCTTAAACAAGAGCCTGGAGTTTTTCTTCTGCACATTAATGAAACAGGATTCAGTGATACTGGAATTTACTACTGCTTAAGTGTAGCTAAACCTTTTACCATGAAGTTTTTAAAAGGAACTTTCCTCAGTATTAAAGGTACATTACAAACACATTCCTTTTATAATTGTTAGACATGTAATATCTTTTGATTACAATAACTAAAGCATGTTTATTTCTCTGTTTTGTAAATATCAGAACCAGATTACGATATCACTGCAGTCGATCAAGGTCCTCCATCTAATCCCGTCAATCCAGGAGACCCAGTGACACTGCAGTGTTCAGTCCTGTCCGACAGCACTGAGAGCCAAACGTGTCCAGAATATCACAGAGTGCACTGGTTCAGAGCTGACTCCGATGGGTCTAATCCCAGATTAATTTCCACTCATGGAGACGGCAGCCGTAAATGTGAAAATGGCACTGAAGCTCTCTCTCCCCCAAAATGTGTCTCCAACTTCTGTGAGAATGTCAACTCCTCTGATGCTGGGATTTACTACTGTGCCGTTTCCACATGTGCACAGATTTTATTTGGACGTGGAACAAAACTGGACGATGAAGGTAACTGCGGAGAATGGATGGATATGTTTATGAAAAATTCATTAAGCATTTGTGTTTTGCAGAGTTTTTAAAATCATACCTGACCTTAAATATCCTTCATTCTTTGCTTCTTGTTTAGTTTCAGCACCGCGTGCATCTCCAAACCTGCTCCTGTTATGTGCTACACTGACTTTAAGTCTGATTGTTATTGCATTCCTCATTTATTTCATCAAGATGAAAAGCTGTGACTGTTGCAAAGGTAAAAGGTCATTTTGACGTTATATCCATGTTATGTTTTTAATCAAACCATGTATAATATAATAAGTAATTTTCCAATGTATCTTTGCAAACTGTTGCTTCAGAAATACTTTGTTAGATTGCTGTCTTCTTCCATAGTTACTGTCCCCGTTGCATTTTTTTAAAATCAAGCATCTTGTGGAATCAAAACACATATTTCACAGATGCTTTGTCATTCGCTGTATACAAAAGGAACATTAGAAATGCTCTGGTGATTATAAATATAATACAACTCTGTACGATATTGTTTATGGCCCTGCGATGGACTGGCAACACGTCCAGGGTTTAGATTAGCTCCGGTTCCTGACGTGACCCTTCTATTCATACATATTCTTAATATTTTAAGACTTCATTGTTTTGAGTGTCTGTTATTTTAAGTAGAACATGGTTTGCTTTATTTACTTTTTTCAACATAACAGAATAACATTAAAAGTGTGTTAATTAATTATTTAATATTTCATCTCTATTTCTTTCTCATACACCGACAGAGACCGTAGCAGTCGGCAGAAACCAGCAAACTCAGCAGGTGAGGTTGATGAGGAAATGATTGGAAAACTATCTTTTTTTTTTATTTTATTGATTTATTTTGCATGTAAAAGTTAGGATCTGCTCCCTCCATAACACATGCTTTCCTGTTTCCTCAGAGAGATGAGAACTCTTTGGTTTATTCTGCGCCGACCTTCACGAGGAGGAACGCTGGCAAAGCAGAGAGAGGGAATGGAAACGCAGCAGAAGAAGAGACGGTCTACAGTAAAGTCAGGGCTTCTCCAAGACAGTAATTCAAACTATTGATGTGTGTGCGTGTGTGTGTATATATCCAGTATATGAAGAGAGCGTGCTAAGGTCATTATAGACAGACATGGTGGTTGTTGATGAACAGCAGTGGTGATGGACGTCTCCATCTCAAGCAACAGGAACATCAAGAAGAAGTGACACGAGGAGCTTGAGAAATAGGCTGAAGGCCTGAAAGAGGAGTTGATGGGGAAGTTGTGGGGGAGTAAAGGCAACTGTGGTCCAATGATGATGGGAGCACTAGAGGCTGTAACCCCCAAACTGGTAGAGTGGCTCCAACAGATTCTAGGAACAAACATCTGAGATCTCTGTCCAGAAGAGCACAATCCTAGGAGCAGCTAAGATACTGTGCCGGAATCTCAGGCTACCAGGCTTGTGGAAGGAGAAGCAAGACGTCCTTAGGTGGGGACATTTTTTAAATGTATATACAGTATGTATATATTTACACAAGCCTGATATTGATCACAATTTATTTAGATACCCTTAGAAATAATTGGTATACAGTCTAGTCGGTAACTGCATTACTCCTTTCTTTGTTATTATACGAGGCCATGGATCATCGTGGTGCAGTTTAACTGCCTTGGTTGACGTCTATGAGCACTATGAATTTTATACTGGTTAAACACACATTCTTATTTCTCAGTTTTCTTTATTTTTTTTAATCAAAGTCCAGCTTATTGACAGTCTCAACATGATAGTCTCTCACTGTTTTTTTAGGCTCTCTATCTCCACAATGACATTTGAGGTCTGTGAGGGAGACATTTAATTGCAGTTATTTGTTTTTTCAAACATTCAAAATTATCTTGATATTTACTGCCATCATGAAGTTCAATCTAGTTCTCATGGAGAGCAAAACTTGGTCCTAAGGAGGCAGAACCTCATTTCTAAGTAACTCAATAGCTACAATTTGAATTGTGATTAGGTTAAACTTGCGTTGGGGAAACAAAGGAAAATACTTTGCTGAGAGTCCAAATAAATAGAAATCAGTAAAAGCTGTGCAAACCTGTGTACATTTGTTTCTCTTCTTAAGTTTTAATATTAATATTCACTGTTGGCCTCAAGTCAGTGACTGTATTTTCAGTTAGGGTTTGGATGTATGATACAATAAATGTGTTGTGCATGTTAAATAAAATAAAACAAGCTTTCTTTGACCAAACTGTTAGTGGGATCTGTTATTTGTGAAACTTTAGATTTACAAACACTTGCAATAACAGCCGACATACACCTAACCAGCATGACAGAGTGAATTAGTGATGTCTACTATCTATACTTGAGCAGCTTCCTGACATGAGAACAAAAAGTGGTCGAGCCATTTATGCTTCACACCTCAGTGTGAAAGCCCAGCCACAGCAGTGTTTAAGTTTCCATGCATCATTTGTTTGTCACTAATGACTGAGACTGTGTTTGTCAGATGTGAGCAGCCTTTTGAACACCTAAACAAGACGGTCTCCACTAAGCAGATTACAAATTCTACTTTATGGTGACATTTAATGCAGGGCTTTTGTGTCACACACAGACACAGTTTGTGTCAGTGCGGTGTCAAGTACAGTGATATTGTAATGTGTTAAAGATGCAACCCACGTGTCTTGTGGATGATGAAATAGGTTTGACCTGTTTGCTTGTGGTCTGCTTTCACTTTGCAAAAATGGATTTAAATTCAAATATTCAACCTCAGCACCACAGAGAGTTTAAGAGTTTCCACTTTGTTGGGATTAGGAGCGTGATTGGTTATGAATTTAGAATATTAATAATTAATTCATTATGAAATAATTAATTTCTTATAAAAAAGTTGAGTCAAACTCAAATCGGGGCACCACTCCTCTCAAACAGAGGAGAACAATTGGTTCTGAATGAACCATTAATTCATAACCTCCAAAACAGTCTCATAAATTAAGCCGACTACCAATTTGGATTATGATTAATTATTAACTTAATAATTGATAAATCACAATACTACATCAATAGTTAGGTGAATTGAAGGATTCTACAGGGAAGAGGTTGGCAATATACCAATATATCAAAGATTTGAACAAGAATATCTACTAAATCTAACTATATACAGTGTGTGTGTGAAAGAGAGAGAAAGAGGGAGTCTGTGTGTGTGAAGGTCAAATGTCAAGTCAGATAGAGGTAAACTACAAATCAAGATGGCGGTTGACAAAGAAACTACAACAAGATGGCGGAATCAAAGATGGCTTCTTGAGCGCATGGCTGCTGTGTTTCTTGGTTAACTACTTTTGTAAACTGAGATGCCAGGTTAGATGAGAGGTTAGAAGCATGGACATCTAGAGCTGAAAGCTAAGAAGCATGGACATCACTAACATCATATTAACCTAAATCTAGACATTATAACAACACATTGTGTGAGCAAGTAAGCTCAGTACAACATTTCATATATGCTTAGCCAAGTAGTGTAATGCTATGCTAGGCCCAGTTACGTTACCAAGTCCTTAAAAGATGCAAAAGTGTCCTTTTGAGGTGCTGTCTGTTGGTCCAGGGTCAGTAGATGGTTGACTGTGTTTCTGGTGTCTGTGGCTCAGGTTCCTCCTTATAATGTTAGCTACTTGGAGCTAACCTGGCTCTGGATCCTTGGTTGATCCGTAGGCAGGCTCTGGGGTCGCTGCCTCTGATGGACGTGACTCCATCTTGAATGAGCTGATCCCCAACAACTTATTCATTGGAATTGTTGGCTGCAGCTTTATTGTTTTCACTTCTCATATCAGGGGTTGATGTTCCCCAAATCATCATGACATTTCTTTCACCATCGCGACAGCACGAACAGCAGTGTGGCCTAATAATGAAGCAAAGGCAACGACAGACCTAATGCTAGCTTGCTAAAACCAATGAGAGAGTTGCAGTTGCTACATTATTGCAGAAAAGGTGCCAACAACAGGTGTTGGTTGAAAACCAAAGACAGTTTTTGGGAAAGTTACTGCCAAAAAAAGTCTGATGCAGAGCGATCCAAGACCAGACTGAACATCGGTGCTGCGTTTGAACAGTGGAGACAACTCAAAGCCCAGAAAAGGCTGCAAAGTGATGCCATGGTGGCTCCGTTTCTACTGGACAGGAAGGTTCACTTTGTCTTAGTATGTGTTGTTTTTTTATCATCACGTTGTCAATTCCGAAAAGCTAGCGGCACCAAAAAGTACCGAAATTTACCGATGCTGCCTAGTGCTCGTGAATCCGTGTTTGTTGCGTGTTCCCGTGCTCTGGAGGCGTGGCTTTGGCGGGAAGGACTTTTGAATTGAACTGAGAAGCCATATGTTGTACTTTACAGATAAAAATACTTATTAAAATGTGTGTTTAATTCTGCTTTTTTTATTTTTATTTTTGTCCTTCCAAACAACTTGGAAGGGGTTGAAGGGGTCAGGCTGTGGTGCATCGGCAATACCTCTAATGTCCACCAGGGAGCTGCTGCTCATATGGGGAAGTGCATCAAAAAAAGTGTTCAGCAAATCGGTTAAAGCCTGAGTAATAGTTGTGCGATCATGCAAATGTTCAGTTTGAGTCTGGAAGTTGTCAAGTAATATTGTCCTGAAAAGAATCTCACATGTACGTGACCCTCAACTTTTAAAATGTCGTGCGTGGCTGCATTTCTGTGCATCCCATACAGCTTAAACCACATCAGATAATGACAACCTGAAAGTCAGTTTTAAAATGAACAAGTAAATTAATGTCATATTAAAACAAAAAATAAAGACTAGAAGCGTTTAATTGACTCAACATGTGTTTAGATTTATCTCCAATAATGGAGACTTGAAAACCACAAGTCTAAATTTAAATATTTGAGCAATAAACTAAACTTATCATGACTTTGAATGACTGCAGTTGGCTGTGTTTACTCTCGGTGATAAAAGAGCCACTGTGAAACCTGAAACACAAGCGTGCTGGTGGTGTTGCAAAAGACTTTTGATATTATTTCCACTGTAACAACGAGAGGCCAATCAGATTGCACGGACATTGTTCCCTCCCACTTTTTTAGAGTTATATTGAGGTGAATCGTCTTATAATGACATCTATTAAGTGTCGTCTTTAGTGCGTTAACAGGAAAATGCAGATCATTTTCTATTTTCTGTTGCTGCTCATCGTGAAGTGTAAGTAATCTCCTTTTCTTTTAAATACAGTGTTTTTTTTATTACATTTACATCAATGAAGTCATTGTTGTTAATCACTGCTGTGTTTGATATTATGCTTAGATCACACATTAGGTCTGAACTTTGAGACAAAGACTGCTGCTGTTGGAGAAGATGTGACGTTGAAGTGTGACCGTCAGACGTCGGAGACTCACACAATATTTTGGATTAGACTAATTTCTGGAAACATGCCTGAAGTCTTGGGAGGAACGTTTAACTTTGACTATGATAAAGTTATTCAGAATCCTCACTTTACTCTTAAACAAGAGCCTGGAGTTTTTCTTCTGCATATTAAGGAAACAGGATTCAATGATACTGGAGTTTACTACTGCTTAAGTGTAGCTGACCCTTTTACCATGAAGTTTTTAAAAGGAACTTTCCTCAGTATTAAAGGTACATTACAAACACATTCATTTTATAATTGTTAGACATGTAATATCTTTTGATTACAATAACTAAAGCTTGTTTATTCTGTGTTTTTTTTAAATCCCAGAACCAGGTGACGATATCACTGCAGTCGATCAAGTTCCTCCATCTCATCCCGTCAATCCAGGAGACCCAGTGACACTGCAGTGTTCAGTCCTGTCCGACAGCACTGAGAGCCAAACGTGTCCAGAATATCACAGAGTGCACTGGTTCAGAGCTGACTCCGATGGGTCTAATCCCAGATTAATTTCCACTCATGGAGACGGCAGACATAAATGTGAAAATGGCAATGAAGCTCTCTCTCCCCCAAAATGTGTCTACAACTTCTGTAAGAATGTCAACTCCTCTGATGCTGGGATTTACTACTGTGCTGTTTCCACATGTGCACAGATTTTATTTGGACGTGGAACAAAACTGGACGATGAAGGTAACTGCGGAGAATGGATGGATACGTTTATGAAAAATTCATTAAGCATTTGTGTTTTGCAGAGTTTTTAAAATCATACCTGACCTTAAATATCCTTCATTCTTTGCTTCTTGTTTAATTTCAGCACCGTGTGCATCTCCAACCCTGCTCCTGTTATGTGCTACACTGACTTTGAGTCTGATTGTTATTGCATTCCTCATTTATTTCATCAAGATGAAAAGCTGTGATTGTTGCAAAGGTAAAGGTCATTTTGGCGTTACATCCATGTTATGTTTTTAATCAAACCATGTATAATATAATAAGTAATTTTCCAATGTATCTTTGCAAACTGTTGCTTCAGAAATACTTTGTTAGACTGCTGTCTTCTTCCATAGTTACTGTCCCCGTTGCATATTTTAAAGATTAAGGATGTTGTGGAATCAAAACACATATTTCACAGATGCTTTGTCATTCACTGTATACAAAAGGAACATTAGAAATGCTCTGGTGATTATAAATAAAATACAATTCTGTACGATATTGTTTATGGCCCTGCGATGGACTGGCAACACGTCCAGGGTTTAGATTAGCTCCGGTTCCTGACGTGACCCTTCTATTCATACATATTCTTAATATTTTAAGACTTCATTGTTTTGAGTGTCTGTTATTTTAAGTAGAACATGGTTTGCTTTATTTACTTTTTTCAACATAACAGAATAACATTAAAAGTGTGTTAATTAATTATTTAATATTTCATCTCTATTTCTTTCTCATACACCGACAGAGACCGTAGCTGTCGGCAGAAACCAGCAAACTCAGAAGGTGAGGTTTATGAGGAAATGATTGGAAAACTATCAATTTTATTTCATTGATTTATTTTGCATGTAAAAGTTAGTATCTGCTCCCTCCATAACACATGCTTTCCTGTTTCCTCAGAGAGATGAGAACTATTTGGTTTATTCTGCGCCGACCTTCACGAGGAGGAACGCTGGCAAAGCAGAGAGAGGGAATGGAAACGCAGCAGAAGAAGAGACGGTCTACAGTAAAGTCAGGGCTTCTCCAAGACAGTAATTCAAACTGTTTTGTGTGTGTGTATACAGTATATGAGGACAACTTGCTAAGGTCATTATAGACAGACATCAAGGTTGTTGATGAACAGCAGTGGTGATGGACGTCTCCATCTCAAGCAACAGGAACATCAAGAAGAAGTGACACGAGGAGCTTGAGAAATAGGCTGAAGGCCTGAAAGAGGAGTTGATGGGGACGTTGTGGGGGAGTAAAGGCAACTGTGGTCCAATGATGATGGGAGCACGAGAGGCTGTAACCCCCAAACTAAATAGAAATAAAACCCAAATAAATCAGTAAAGGCTGTGCAAACCTGTGTATATTTGTTTCTCTTCTTATGCTTTAATATAAATATTCACTGTTGGCCTCAAGTCAGTGACTGTATTTTTATTTGGCGTTTGGATGTATGATACAATAAATGTGTTGTTTCTGTTAAATAAAATAAAACAAGCTTCCTTTGACCAAACTGTTGGTGGGATCTGTTATTTGTGAAACTTTAGATTTACCAACACTTGCCATAACAGCCGACATACACCGAAACAATCTTTATGAAATATTGAATCTACTTTATGAGCGTGACAAATATACCAAATCTTCCCGTTTGTTTTGGCAGTTAGAATAAAGTTTGCGCACACCTTGATATGACCGACACACTGTAGCTACTTTATAAGATGCTGCATATGTACACAAGTCATTGTTGCTGAAAGTTGCATTTTCATGAGTGTTTTGTGTGTGACGGACAGAATGTTATGCGGGAAAGTTTTGCAGTGATGTTTGCTGATGCTGCCGAGTCGCTACAACCAGCATCACAGAGTGAATTAGTGATGTCTACTATCTATACTTGAGCAGCTTCCTGACATGAGAACAAAAAGTGGTCGAGCCATTTATGCTTCACACCTCAGTGTGAAAGCCCAGCCACAGCAGTGTTTAAGTTTCCATGCATCATTTGTTTGTCGCTAATGACTGAGACTGTGTTTGTGTGTCAGATGTGAGCAGCCTTTTGCGGTGACATTTAATGCAGGGCTTTTGTTTTAATGCCACACATATTACACACATGTTCAGAGTTTGTGTCTGTGCGGTGTCAAGTACAGTGACATTGTAATGTGTTAAAGATGCAACCCACGTGTCTTGTGGATGATGAAATAGGTTTGACCTGTTTGCTTGTGGTCTGCTTTCACTTTGCAAAAATGGATTTAAATTCAAATGTTTCCTCAGACCACACACACACACAGAAAGAGGCCATTCAACCTCAGCACCACAGAGACTTTAAGAGTTTCCACTTATTCATTTGAATTGTTGGCTGCAGCTTTATTGTTTTCACTTTTCATATCAGAGGTTGATGTTCCCCAAATTCCCCATCATGAAATTTCTTTCACTGTTGCGACAGCAGTGTGGCCTAATAATGAAGCAAACTCAACGCCAGAGCTTATGCTAGCTTGCTAAAACCAATGAGCACCATTATTGCAGAAAAGGTGTTGGTTGAAAACCAAAGACGTTTTTTGGGAAAGCTACTGCCAAAAAGAACTTCAGATGCCGAGCGATCCAAGACCAGACTGAACATCGGTGCTGCGTTTGAACAGTGGCGACAACTCAAGCCCAGAAAAGGCTGCAAAGTGATGCCATGGTGGCTCCGTTTCTACTGGACAGGTAGGTTCACTTTGTCTTAGTATTTGTTGTTTTTTATCATCACATTGTCAATTTCGAAAAAGTTAGCATCACCAAAAAGTACCGAAATTTACCGATGTTGCCGATAGTGCTCGTTGCGTGTTCCGGTGCTCTGGAGGCGGACTTTTGAATTGAAAATGTAGCCTGCTCTCTCCAACCCTACCTTTAATTGGACACTGTAGACTATGAATGTAAGAGTGAATTTCCACACAAAATCTAAGTCTGAAGGTTTTCTTTTTTAATCATAGCAGTGTTTCATCCACGTGGAGACTGTGTGTTTAGAGTCCTAAATGCTACTTTTTGGGGGGGAATTGGGTCCCAGAGTGGGAAAAATCAAAGAAAGCCAGCCTTGCGTTCTCATGCAGACAGTCAATATGCTATTTTGAGAAAATGATGATGTCATAGTCCCACCTCTCTCTTGCTATCTTTATCATTGTTGTTATTTGCTTCCTTTCCTCCTTTCCACGTTTAGATTTGTTCTGGACTGGGTTGAGAGTTTCAAAAGGACAAAGAAATGGATTATTTGCATTTGGTTCCTTTTCTGTGTGGACACCAGAGTGTTTTCTGCAGATGATGCAGGTTTGAATTTAAATTTCAATTGCCTTTGTGTTTACAGATACACCATCACATCCAAGAACACCTGAAGAGCATCTGAAATGATGAAGCAGCTACTGAACAAAACAATTCACTGTAAATCCTGTCATTTGTTTGTGTCATGAGGTTAAAAGAAAATCATTTGTTTTTGTTTCCTTTCTTCGCAGAGGCATCAGAACTCACCCAGTCTAGAACTGAAACCTCAACCCACAGAACAAAGATGTCACACAAGCTGAATGTCACACTGGGGCACGTCACTGAAACACCAACGTACTGAAAGGCCAATCAGACGACTCTGGTTTGTTTCCTCCCATATGATCAAGTTTTCAAGAATCATTTTGAATCACTGATGTCTGTTTATCACCAATCTCGAGTGGAATAACCAGAAAATGCTGATCATATTGTGTCTGGTGCTGATGCTCACAGTCGGCCGTAAGTACAAGAGGAAAGATCTTATTTGCTCTAAAGTCTGTTGTGTATCAATATTCTCTCTCACATCATCGATCATCTCCCTTTTTGCAGTCGTATAGACGATGATATATATATATATATATGTTTGCTGGTCTGATTGATGTTTTATTTCGTTTCGTTTTTTTCAGGATGCACAGACAATCGGAAATCTGCAACAAGAACAGTTCATGTTGGAGGTCATGTGAACATGACGTGCGATCGCAGGACCAGTGGAACTATTTTCTGGATCAGGCTTATTTCTGGAAACTTTCCTGAAGTTGTAGGAAAAACATTCAGTTTTAACACTGATCCTCGCATTACAGCCAAGGAAGAAAATGAATTATTTGTTCTGCGTATTAAAACTGCACAGCTAAGTGATAGTGCAGTTTACTATTGCGTGAAACTTAATCAACGAGCACTGGAATTTCTAGAAACAATAGTCCTCACAGTTAAAGGTAAATACTGGAACAGATTCAAAATATCTTTGTTTTAAAGACATTTTGTACAATGATGTACCGTTTTTTTTTTTATTATTTCACAGGACCGAATCCTGATACAACAGCAGCTCCTGCAAACGATCCGGTCCCTCCAAAAGACTCTGTGTCTCCCCATTGTTCAGTCCTCTATCACAATAAGAACAGGATCTGTCCAGAGGAAAAGTGTGTGTGCTGTTTGAGAGTTGGACCACATCAATCTCCTCTGTGTTTTAATTACACTCATGGATGCAGCGTTTATGAAGAGGACCAGAATCCCGACAAGAAACTGTCCACAGAGAAATGTCTCTGCAGCCTCTGGAGGAACTTGAGCTCCTCTGATGCTTGGACGTATCACTGTGCTGATGACACGCGTGGAGAGGTACTTCCTGGAAACACATCAAAAATCAACAATGAAGGTATCTGCATCAAATGGATACTCAACGGAAACATTTGTATAGTTCAGTGTTTGATCAGGGGCACTTACTTTTTTTATTTTGTGTCATTAGGAAGCTGTTTGCTGAAGAACAACACAGTAATCGCTCTGTTATGTGCTGCTCTGGCTGTAAGTCTGGTTCTTATAGTCTGTCTCGTCGTGTCAATCAAGAATCTGAAGAAAAAGACTCACGGTCAGTAAAGTCATTCTGATATTGATGGATTTTATTTTGGCAAAGCTCGATTCACATCAATGTGTAACCGTGTGTGTTTGTGTTAATAAAATACAGCTGCTGTTCTTTTGCAACCAAATGCAGCGGCCAGTGGTTTTCAGCAGGTAAAATTAAGAGGACATTTGCATACTTTAGGTTATTTATTGACATCTGCCATCTTACATTTCTCTGTAATGTCTCTCCAGACAGATGAGGATTCGTTGATTTATTCTGCACCTGCCTTCACAAGGAACGCCACCAAAGCAGAGATGAGAGACGCGAAATCAGCAGAAAACGAAAGTATCTACTCCACAATAATCTACAATCATCAAAACACAGCTGGTTCAAGCTAATTGATGTAAATGTAATATTGTGTGCGCAATGTGAGGTAAATACATATATATAATGTATGGAAAGGAATACGTTAGATAACTTTTACCTACTGGGATCATATACTGTAAGTTTAGTTTTAATCTAAGTGTGTCTGTGTGTGTGTGTGTGTGTATGTGTACTACAGTGTCTTGTACAGTGTCTATGCCAAAAACCATGACAATGTCATGTGTTAAAAGGAAACGTGTGTGTGGGGAGTTATGTTAACAATCAAAGCAACAACTTGTGAGGTAATCATTCATGAATCATGTACCACTAAATACTTCAAGGTATTAAGATTAAAGCAGATTAAAGGTTCGTAAACTCAGAACTGATCCATAAAACAATCAATTAAACCTGCTTTTAATTTAAAATTGAACAGAGATTCTAAAATAATTTCATGTATATATATATTTTTACATCGTATTGAGTATGTTGTATGCTTGGAGAGGTTGTATCTGTGTGGTAACCTATATATGTACTGCTGCCTGTCTTGTCATATCAGTGAGTTTTATTCCCAGTTGAATAAAGGTTAAGTTGAGTTCATCTATTTTTCACCCATAATTTGCTTGATCCTCAGGGTGACCTGACATGCCGAGCGTGGTTGGAGGCAGTTATGTCTCCTGTTCATAAAATAAAACACAACAGTTGAGTGTGAGCAACAACAACTCAACTTGTGTACTATTACATTACATTACATGTCATTTAGCAGACGCTTTTATCCAAAGCGACTTACAATGGAATTGAGAACAATCAATTCGAACTTGCGACCATTGTGACCATGATGTCTTTCGCACACAGGGTACCGGTCTTAACCACTGAGCCACTCCACTATATTAAAAGTTATACAACAATGGCACCACCAGATGTCACAATTTCAACACTGCAATTAATGTTTATCTGCAATATTTCTGTCTCTTTGGAAAAACAAGCCTACATTTTTACATTTTAAGGTGAAGACATGTTGTATGTCTTTATTTAGGTCAAATGAAGGTTATAGGCTGACGTTAGGCCAGTAGTAGATGTGTGTGAGAGTAAGTCTCCAGGAAATGAATCAAAGGGAACGTAATGTCCTTTGAAGTCAAGGAAACGGGTTGATGGGCTGGGTTGCTACATGAAATTGTAAAAAAAAAAATTTTTGTCTCAGCTCTTCACTTAAGATTTTGTTAAATTACACAACAATAATGTTGTCTAAATTACAAATTTGCTACTGTTACGGCCTCACCTTAAAGAATACAATGGCTCAATAGGAGAGCGAACATAAAAGGACGCCACCAAATGACCCAATTAATAACTCATATTTATTTTTTAATAAGCTCATCATTTCAGCCACAAAGTGAACAAAAGAAAAAGATTGGAGATCCCGGCAAAAGTAGCAAAAGGTGGGTAGCGTCTGGACCCAGCGCATCCCCAAAAAGAAAAATAGATGAAATGAACTAAACTCAAATCATAGGACTTCCGGTAGCCTCCAACCAACTGAGAAGAAAAATCGAAGACATTTTGAGCCATTCTCCTGCCCGATCTCTCTCTTCTCCTTTTTAAACTTCCCTCCCAGCGATGACGCCTCCTCTCTCTCTCCACTCACAGCGCAGGGATGCAGTCACTGAAATGAAGCACAGATGAGTGGCGAGGAAAGACAGAGGGAATGTTATCGTTTACATAAAAGGGCTCAGGCAATGATCATATAGCCATTATTCTCTGAGACAAAATAAGTAACATACAGTCATGTAGATGCAGATTAAACGTGAACCTATTGTGGTATTGTGTGATAAAGCATAAATCATACTTCAAAACTGTAATAAATGACGATTAAAAACTGCCATTAACAACTTGCTTGATGAATAAATGACCTCTATACCTTATTTTCTCTGCAGAGAACAAGAACTGCAATCACAAGGACAAAGCAGGACATCAGTGTCCAGAGCACAATGACCAGTGGTAACAGTTCTGGTTCTGGAGGAAACAACATTTTCAAAAGTCAATAATTTAATCATAATCCATGTAAATTACCCACAGTTCCTCCCATTTGTGATCTTTTTAAATTTTAAAAATGTCTAATGAAGCCTAATTAACCAAATACGTTGCTTCTAAACATTATTGACATGCCATTATTTTACATTTGAATGAAAATAGATCATAATTAAGCATATAATCTCTCTCTAGGAATCTCTAAGACACTTGAACATGAGAAAGTGATGAACAAATGAATTTCATCACTGAATCAGATCTATATTCTGCAGAATATGATAAGATTACAATTTAAAAACTTACTTGTGTCCACTTTGGTTCCCTCACCAAACAGAATCCGTCCACATGTGACCACAGCGCAGTAGTAATTCCCAGTGTCAGCAGAGTTCTGGATTGTTTTGGACAGACTGTAGATGCACGTCTTCTCCTCTCGTCCATTCCTCCTGCTGCTGTTTGTGTAGAGGACGCCAGGGTTTGATCCTCCTGATCCGCTTTTGAACCAGTGCACGTTGTGTTCGCCTGGACACTGGACTGCGTTTTCTTTGTCCGTGGAGAGGAGTGAACACTCGAGAGTGACCGAGTGTCCCACGTCCACGGACTCTGACTCCGGTCTTTGTTTCACATAGACTTGTTTCTCCAGATTTTTATGATCTGTGCGGTTCACAAAAGAGGGAATTCACTGTAAATAATTGTGTATATCATGTTATGGATATAAGAAGATAAAACCAGCATTTATTAATTACCATTCACCACCAGAATTGTGCCTTGAAATGATGGAACCATGTAGGGCTCTCCTGATTGACAGTAGTATGTTGCTTCATCTTCTTTGCTTACATTTCCTATGGTAAGTGTGTATAGATCACCGTTTCTTATGATTTTGAATCTCGGGTTGTTAAACTGCCCAACAAGTCCAGCTCCTTTAGCAACAGTTTGGATCATATATCCAAATTTCACCTTATACCAGAAAAACAAAATGAGCTCTGCAGTGGAGACTCGACATGTCAAGTTCAAGTCAGCGCCAACTTCAGCCATGGCCAAAGACATTTGCTGAGGAACCTCTGCAGTTTGAGTCAAAGCTAAAGGGGAACAACAGATAAACAGAGAGTTACAACGTGACAGGATTTTAAAAAAAAGAAAGTAAATTAGAATTGTGACACTCACACAATGCAGTCAGAAGAATGAAAGCAGCGAATCCTTCCATCATTGTTTTACATTTGCAGCCTTTTCTCGACTGATGTCGTCGAGTATGAAAACAGTTGTGGGTGATTGGCTGACGTTACACTTCCTGTTTGACTGGGTTTGCATCTTGTCTCATTTACTATTAGAGATTTCCACTGGTGCATTATTGTTTGTCTTGTTCTTTTTTGTTTTGTTCTGTATTTTTTTGTGTTCTGCCAAAAGTTTGTTCAGCTTGTGTTCGTTTTTGTCTGCTGAACTCAAAAAGTAAAGGATGTTAATGTAATCTTCTGTAATCTTGGTGGAAGTCTTGCTCATGCCTCTTCCTGTGACAGCACTCTGACCAATCCGTGGCCGGCAGTCTGGCGACGTCACGTATAGTATCGCCTCAGCTCACATGGAGAGCAGGTACTAAAGAAGGTACCAGGTACCATCGCTAATGGAAACGCAAAATAACCACGTCGTCTAAACGCAGCACTTTTTACATTACACCTTATCCGTCATCCCTAAGTATAAACAACATCTAACATTGTTTTTCACTTTTTTTTAATGACTAGAAAGGTTATTTACTTTTTTTTAACATCATATGTTAGAGGTCATTAGTAGAAATCACTTGTGAAATAAATATTCTCGGTTGAAATAGGACACATCCATGATCTGCTGAATAATGAACAATGAGATTCCAACAAAAATCAAGTCGCTTTTTTCATTCATTTAAACAGAAATGATTATGCTCCAACAAAATAATCTGACGTGTCACTGTTTTCTACACTTCACTGATCGTCTCTCATGCCAGAGTATATACAATCCTGCGGGAGATCTCTGTTATTCTTCCATCTTTTTGCTTTTCTCGAAGTGAAATCCAGCGCTGCGTAGTTCACTTCCACTGCGTCACCATCCTGCGATACAACAATTAAAGGTTAGACATGAAAACTGAGGCACCACATGTAAACATTTTTACACTAAACATTAAAAAGACGAAACACGGATCCCTGTGTCACTTCAAACATATGTACAAATATGCATTTTGTATATTTTAAGTACATTTTATGTACATATATGTGTGTATGTATATATATCTATATACATATATGTATATAGATATATATACATATATTACACTGTATTGATTATGTTGTATCTAGCGTTTATTCCTGTCTTGTCCAGGACTCTTGATTTTTTTGAGTTTTATTCCAGGTTAAATAAAATAAATGAGTTAAGTCTACTTAATCTGTTTTTCACCAAAGCCAAACACAACCATAAGTGTTCCATTGTTGCAAACCCACTCTTTAATCGCATTCATTGAATATTTACCCCATAATTTGGTTGATCCTCAGACGATCTGACATCGCAAACGCGGTTGGACGCAGTTATGTCTCCTGTTCATAAAATAAAATAAAACACAACAGTTTTAAGCGTGAGCAACACGTTGTACAACAATGACGCCACAAGATGTCACAATTTTAACACTTTCTCCAACACGTAACAACGGTTCCACCAGCTGCATCTTCACACTCCACACTCCCCATCCTACATTTGGAAACACTGGGTTGTCGTCTTTAAGAAGAACGACTGCCCGTGTAGAAAGTTTGGGAGGCGCTGGTCAATAAAATCACTGAGCGTTCAGAAACACAGTGACCGTAGGCCCCAAAACACACCATGTGCACAGTTGTATACTGGTCAGTGTCAGATCGTCCCTGTGAAACCCATCACTCTGCCATTTTGTGTCTTTAAAATGTGCTCATTTGCAGATTTAAGAGCAGAACAGGGTCAGATGGTGGCTGTGGCAGCTCTAGTGTGCAAGTGTGTCTTCCTGTATTTGTGGCTCTGTGAGAACCAGAAAGTGAGGTCCTCATAGGGTGGGGGATGTTTTGGCTGGTCCTAACTTTTTTAAAGGGCTTTCTGGGGGTTAAAACTTGGTTTTATGGTATTGGTTAAGGTAAGGGTAAAGGTTAGGTTTAGGCATTTAGTTGTGATGGTTAAGGTGAGGGTAAGGGACTGAGGAATCCTTTAGGTCTATGAGGGAATGAAACACAAACGTGTGTGTGTGTGTGTGTGTGTGTGTTCCAGGTAATAATCATATTTACACAGCACCAAAAAAAAGACTCCACACGACTCCACTCCTATACAATTTTGTCCATGATAACGATGGTATGACGATACAGTGATTATGACTATTTAATTTATGATGTATTGTATTGTGTAATAGAACAGGAAAAGGTTGTTTGTATTCATTCACAACAAAACGTCTGTTTCAAAAACTCTTAACTTATTGCACACATTTAACAAATGAATGAAGTAAATGTACAATGTCTATCTGCAATAGAACAAGCCTAACATAACCTACATTATTACATTTCAAGGTGAAGATGTGTTTTCATGTGCGTAAGGTGAGAGTAAGTCTCCAGGAAATGAAGCTCAGTGAATCTAATGTCTTTTGAAGTCAAGGAAACAGGTCGATGGCTTGGGTTTGCTGCATAAAAATTGCAGATCTTCACTTAAGATTTGTTAAATTACACAACAATCATGTTGCTAGTCTTACAAAATGCCTGTAAATACACTAAAAAGCCTTATAGTTTACATAAAAGGTCTCATGTAAATGATCGCGATCATATTTTGAATTCGATCGCGCTGTGTAAAAGTGGTGCCCCATAAAAAAGTGTGGAAAATACTGCTCTTAAAAAACACAACAGGATAAAAAGCATATAAATCTATTCCTATCAGAGCTGGCTGCTACAGTAGCTGTAATTCAGCTTGTTGCCTGACGAGAGAGAACTGGCTTTATTTTAACATTGTTTTGTTGAAGAGAATGTGTTGAAGCAAAAGACGGCCAAATGAAGACATAAATAATTAAATTATTGTACAATTTGAATATTTTTCAGCATTTTTGCTGCAGTAAATCTGCAATAAGAAAATATTCAAATGATTGTGTACAAATGTATAGATTTTTGACCCAATTCATAGCAAACAATGCAAACAACACATTCTCAGTAAAAGTGTGCTAAACACTGCTGGACAGACACTACACTGTATTTCCATTATTCAAACAGTCATGCAGATGCAGATTAAATGTGAACCCATTGATGTGATAAGGCATACATAAATAAATCACACTGCATTAAAAACGTGCTTGCTTGATGAATGAATGCCCTTGATACCTTTGCAGTGTGCACAGACAGGCTTTCTCTTTCTGCAGAGAATTAGAGCAGCAATCACAAGGACACAGCAGGACATCAGTGTCCAGGGCACAATGACCACTGGTGACAGTTCTGGAGAAACAAAACAACATTTCGAAGAGAATCTAAGTGAAACGTGAAAGTACATTTCATATCGACAGTGTTCGTCTACTTTGCCTTTGGTTGTCTTTTAGATATAAGGACTGAACTTTACTAGATTGTTTAGATTTTAGGAAAAGGGCAATACAAATAATCCAAATTTTAAAGTTAATAATTTAAATATAATCCATGTAAATTACACTCCCCAAATTTTAAAAATGTTTCAATCTCCTGCTACATTTATTTTAGCTCAATGAATCACTGAATCAGATCTATATTCTGCAGAATATGATAAGATTACACTTTAAAAACTTACTTGTGTCCACTTTGGTTCCCTCACCAAACAGAATCCGTCCACATGTGACCACAGCGCAGTAGTAATTCCCAGTGTCAGCAGAGTTCTGGATTGTTTTGGACAGACTGTAGATGCATGTCTTCTCCTCTCGTTCATTCCTCCTGCTGCTGCTTGTGTAGAGGACGCCAGGGTTTGATCCTCCTGATCCGTTTTTGAACCAGTGCACGTTGTGTTCGCCTGGACACTGGACTGCATTTTCTTTGTCCGTGGAGAGGAGTGAACACTCGAGAGTGACCGAGTGTCCCACGTCCACGGACTCTGACTCTGGACTTTGTTTCACATAGACTTGTTTCTCCAGATTTTTATGATCTGTGCGGTTCACAAAAGAGGGAATTCACTGTAAATAATTGTGTATATCATGTTATGGATATAAGAAGATAAAACCAGCATTTATTAATTACCATTCACCACCAGAATTGTGCCTTGAAATGATGGAACCATGTAGGGCTCTCCTGATTGACAGTAGTATGTTGCTTCATCTTCTTTGCTTACATTTCCTATGGTAAGTGTGTATAGATCACCGTTTCTTATGATTTTGAATCTCGGGTTGTTAAACTGCCCAACAAGTCCAGCTCCTTTAGCAACATTTTGGATCATATATCCAAATTTCACCTTATACCAGAAAAACAAAATGAGCTCTGCAGTGGAGACTCGACATGTCAAGTTCAAGTCAGCGCCAACTTCAGCCATGGCTAAAGACATTTGCTGAGGAACCTCTGCAGTTTGAGTTAGAGCTAAAGGGGAACAACAGATAAACAGAGAGTTACAACATGACAGGGTTAAAAATAAAAAAATAAAAAGTAAATTAGAATTGTGACACTCACACAATGTAGTCAGAAGAATCAAAGCAGCGAATCCTTCCATCATTGTTGTACATTTGCAGTCTTTTCTCGACTGATGTCGTCCCACCTTAAAGGGACAGGGTTTTTTTTTCACATTTTTATCTACGTGTGAATACAGTAGTGGAAATTGTGGTGATTGGCTGACGTTACACTTCCTGTTTTACTGTGTTTGCATCTTGGCTCATTTACTGTTCCACTGGCGCTTTTATTGTTTGTTCGTTTTCTTTTCGTTTTTTTTCCTTTTTTTGTATTTTGCCAAAAGTTTGTTCAGCTTTTGTCTGTTTTGTCTGCCGAAACTCGATAAGTAAAGGACATGTTTAGATGTAATCACCTGGGGATGTGGGTTAAAGCACAGAGTGGTGGTGATCTACATACCATACCATAGACACTGTGGGTAACTGAGAGGCCTCGGTGGAAAAAACTGTTTTTACACATGGGCCCTCAGACTGATAAACCAAAGTAAGTATCACTGTTTTTTAATGTGTCCTTTTCATGTTTTATTCTTCCTGTTGTGTGAGAGATGACATTGAATCCTTTGCACTGTATCAGACTATTGTGCAATATTGTGCAATAAAGTCATTCTATTCTTTTTCTATTCTGTTCAGTTCTATAATTCATTCAATATATTTCTAATTAAATTGCCCCTCGGGCTACAATGGGTATACCAAAATCTAAAAGATGAATCCTAATAATTGTGGTGATCTTTTGACTTTTTTTCTAATGTCTTATACTGTACTCTTCTAAACTGTATATAAAAATGAACGTAGGTTTCCAGTTTGGAAGTGACCATGGCAACAGACGATAACACTTCATGTGGTATTTTGCACACAAACGTGTCCACAGATAAAAATAAAACCGTTCTATGTATGACTAACTTGGTGTAGAGTAAAGTAAAAGTAAGAGAGCCTTTTTATTGCCGATGTGAGTTGGCAGCAATCTTGGAATCCTATGGCAAAATTTCTTCCAACTAGGTACTTGGAAATCTCTTCCACGTCTGAAAGAGACACACCGGGTTCTCAATAGACTTCGATGTAAACCCACTGGCGCTGCATTTAGATGTTCAGTGCAGAGCAGTCGGACGATGAGGTTGAGTTGAGGGTTAGGGATCACGATAGGACTGAGGTTAAGGTTAGGATGAATATCTTAGTGGATCATCATAATAAATCAAATATAATGAGAAAATAATACAGTATATGTTTTCCTTTTTCAGACACAGAAGGGTAGCCTGTGAGGCGATGCTGAGGGACGTGACAGAGCGGACAGGTTGACATGGAAACTCTTTGTTTGCACTCAGATCTTCATACTTCTCTAACTACCAACTTAACTTAGTGGGGGTTTTTGTGTGTTTCCTGAATAGAACTTTGTGTCGAACACGGTTCCTTTGACAGGACAGTAGAGAACATGGAAATGGCCTACGTCAGTTTCTGTGTCTTAACACTTCAGAGCAAAAACGTGTCATCTTCTAATCTCGAGAAGCAAGACAATTCATAAATAGAGCATTGCTGAAGTTGCATTTTATCTGAAAATACAAAACCATGTGCCGTTGATTACCATTTAAAATCAATTTCAAATTACACACTTTTTTTATAAACTTGATGGATGAAAAATCGATGACAATTCTTTTGTTTATGAAGTTGTACGGAAGAATAATCAACCTTCTGAGTGAATTATGTAACCGTGTCTGTTAGAGTGAACCAGTGGCCCAGTATAACAGCTATCACAGCTTTGCAAAGCAACTTTTTTGTTGTTTCACACACGAGTGAACGTACCACAAAATGACATTTCAGAGAAACAACAAACAGTCACTGAGATGTGAGACGTAAGCTGCGGTCGGCTGCTGCTCTGCTTCTAAAAGACCACCGCATATTTTTACTCGGAATGTCTGTGACTTTAACATCAACAGGATATGTAACTGCTTACAAGAAGTCAATGCTGTCTAAATTTAGCAAACCTATGGTCAATGCACAGAAATATCAATTTCCTACCACTCAACCTCATGCAAACCAACCACAGTCACTTTTAAATAGTTTAAGAGATTGAACCAGGATTCATTTCCGAACTGTAATGAGGCCAATTTAGATCTCACAGTTTAAGCATAAACATACATTTTGAAGAAAGGTTTGTCATGTCCCGTGTTAAGTGTTACGTCTGCGTCAGTTAGTTTAGTTTATGTGTACTCCTGGTTTTATTTTGGTGAATGGTTTTTCTTTCTTCCTGTCTGCACTTCATCTGTCGCGTCGCGTCCCGTCTCGTTGATTCCCTGATTGTCTGCACCTGGGGTTAATCAGTTCATGCTCCTTTAAATACGCCCTCCTCCCCTTGTCTTGTGCCAGTGTGTCTTGTGTGTCTCCTCGTCCTGCACCTCACATCTCCTGTTTGGATTTCTGCGTCCGCTTCATAAGTAACTTTGCTTTGTTAATATAAACTGTTTTGGTTGAACTGAGATCTCTGCTTCCACCTTCGTGCATTTGGGTCCACGCTGTGTTTGAGTGTGTTACGGCTTTGGCACGGTTTTGTAGTACTGATCCAGGACATGGGCCTGTCCGTCTTTGTGAAACATAAAAACAAAAGAAAACTCTGCTTGGAAGACAAACTACAAACTGCATACCTGTCAATGTGCACTGTATCTTAGTGGTTAATTAGGTCGTTTTCGCACCCTAATAGTCTCCGCTAGACTCGGTTCAACTAGGGGTTGCAACATTCAGCTGGTCCGAGTTTGCTTTCACGCTGCACTTTAGTGAAATGAACCGAAGAAGTCAAGACAACAATGAACAAGAAAACTCGCTCATTTGTTGGTTAATGCAGGAGAACTACTGTTTCCTCCACATAAAAGCAAAACATGGAGCTGCATCCAATCCTATCGGTTTATGTCAACATACGACACGTATATGCTGCAACAATGGGCTCAGACATTTCTCCAGGCTATCGTTGTACACGCGTGTATGTTTGGGTTGTGTTTACCCACAATGCCCCGCGTTGTCGTCCGCTTCCTGCATTTGGTTCACTTGAAGTGAACCGAGACTCATGTTTTTAGGTGGACCAGAGGACCTAACTCTCAAAGAAAAGGCAGTCTCCTAAAGTTTCCCCCCGGTTTGTCCCCTGCATGGATGAAAATAAAAAAATGTCAGAATACAGTTCCTCAGAAAGCAATGGAACAAAAATGTGCTTTTACAAGATCCCGTTTGCATGGAACAAGGCAACATTGTCTCATGTAATTTTATAACTCTTCAGCTATGATTGTCAATTATCAACACACTCAACCAGAAGGCACCGCTGCTCTGTCTCACGTTCTAACATTCGTCCTAGCAGGAGCTGGTTAATATTAACTAGCTCTAAGCTCATAAAAGTTGAGAAGTCCAGCAAAGTTAGTGATAAATCAGCGTCTCTGTCACCACCACACCCTGTGTGTCTGTGTCTACAGTGAACCAGTTAGCACCTGTTGTCGGGGCCATTCCCTTTTTATATAAAGGCCTTACACTTCCTCTGTGCTCGAGAGAAACACATGGACATAAGACACAGCAGATGACCATATTTTTAATCATGGGAAAGCACTGGCACATGGTGTATCTGTGGAGTCACGTCCTGGTTCTCGGTGTTGCAGCGTTCAACCTGGATACTCAGAGTGTGCTGCAGAGAAATGGAGATCCGGGAAGTCTGTTTGGATTCTCTGTTGCCCTTCACCAGCAGCTGAATCCTGTCAGGAAGAACCTGTGAGTGAAAATGTGTGTGTTATTTAAGCAAACATATTAAGAGTCTGTGTCTTATCACTTGAAGTGTCTTCCTGCAGACTGCTGGTGGGTGCTCCTCGATCAAAACCCCAGAACCAGGTGAATGTTACGGGCGTTGTTTACCAATGTGATCTGTCTACAAAAACTGAGCGCTGTCAGCCCATTGAGTTTGACAGTAAAGGTTTGTGCATGACTTTTCTTATACTATGTTTAAATGTTTAAATGTTTTAATATGATCAATGGTGGGACCACCTTACGTTAGTTTATTGCTATTTTATGAAAATGTGTAGTTATAATTTTAGATGTATGCATGATAATGCTTAAAAGTAATAATAATAAAGTAAAAGTAAGTTATTATTTAGTTTGTGGACCAACTTGTGGTCCTTTTTGAGTCACAGATGGAGATGAAAGTGATTATCTGTACTGTGCACAAAAGTCTAGGTACCCACCAGCATATAATATGTAATGAGAGACATTACATATTATCTTATTTGGGGGTTTCACCAAATTAGTCGCATGCATTTATCAGAGTAGAATTTTAAATGCAAGAGCGGAGAGACAGTTCTTATTCTTCCTTTGTGGCAACACGGTAAGCTCAGGCTGTTTATTTTTCCAGAGTTCCTCCATAGTAGAGACATAAATGGTCAGTGGATGGGAATTAGAGTGACGAGCCAAGGTCCGGGTCGAAATGTAATGGTAAGCAAGCAGAAAAAAACTCCACAGTGAAAGAATCAGATCAAAATAGATTCAATCCGTCAACAGCTTTTGTAATTTTCTCCTCCTTCATCTCTAGACCTGTGCTCATCGCTACCAACAGTGGGGCGAAAGCCCAAGTGATAGTGTCCCTCACCTGCTGACGGGTCAGTGCTACCTCTTAGGAGAAGACTTGAAGGTCGGAAAGGAAGAGAGGACGTGGAGGAGGGTCGTTTGTGATGCAGGGCACCTCAACAGACGTCCCAAGAACCATGACTGGTTTGCATACTGTCAGCAGGGTCACGGAGCAGCTTTTGCAAAGGACAACAAATCCCTGTTGTTTGGGGCAACTGGTGCCTATAGCTGGAAAGGTAGAATAAACACTTACAGCTACAGTAGTGCAACATAAGCATAACGCTGTGTACTGCTGATAAAATAAAACTGTCACAAAATAAAGTTTTATGAATGATTTTATCAAGTTCTATGCTCACTGTGCTTTTTCCTGTTTGTTTGCAGGAACAGTGCGAATGGAGCTCTTGGACAACCTGGACATCTTGGGTGAAGAACCTCGTGAAACTGGAGATATAGACCTGTTTGACCGAGAGCTCATTCCTCTGCAGTCAAACAGCTACCTTGGTCAGTTTCTGGTCTGAATGTCTTGTCAAGTTGTTAAATCACGATACAATTCTATTCTTCTTTGTCAACCAAATCTATAGAACTCTATGAGTTCTAAATATGCAGTATAACTATACTGTACCAGCTCCATTTGTGCCGTCCAGGATTCTCCATTGACTCTGGCATGGCCCTGATCAGAAAGGGTGAGCTGACGATTGTATCGGGAGCACCGAGAGGAGGCTACAGCGGCCAGGTGGCATTTCTCAAGGCAGATCCCGTGGCTCGGAGAAATTTGTCTGTGGAAGTCGTCCTCTCTGGTCCAGGCTTAGCCTCCTCCTTTGGCTATGATGTGGCAGTGGTGGATCTGAATGGTGACGGGTATGTTTAACAAACCTACTGAGACATTTATAGGGTTAAGACATCTTCACTTTTTTTTGTTCCCTGTGACAGTTTTAATTCTGCAAATATGATTAAGGCCTTGAAATTCTACATGAAAAATAACACATATATTAATTTATCTTCCATATCATGGAAGAAACCTTGTCCTCATTTCATTGTCACTTGCAGAGCCATGAAACTTGTAGTCAAACATCAACACTAAAAACACTAACATCATCACAGAGACAATAATTCATGCCATAACTTGAGCCCACTGCATAGACAGACATGGTTGTTCTTGGTATATGTGAATATTATAGGTTCAGTATTGGCCTTGTGTTCTTATAGCTGGGAGGATCTTGCAGTGGGAGCGCCGCAGTTCTATGTTAAAGATGGTCAGGTTGGAGGAGCGGTCTACGTCTATATCAACAAGCAAGGAAGACAGTGGGAGGACATCGTTCCAACACAGCTTCCCGGACGCAGCGACTCCATGTTCGGCCTTGCAGTGGAAAACATCGGAGACACCAATCGAGACGGTTATGGAGGTTGTCGCAATTTAACATATCATTGTATCGTTCACTGTAAGAAACTGCAATGTTAGTTTCCATGAAACTGTGGCGTCTGTTTTCAGATTTTAAACATCGCAAGAAAGGATTTTTTTTTTTCATTTTTGTGAATATCCTCAATCATTAATGCAGATATTATAATGTATTGAATTACTGTGGGCGACCCATGGCTGAGCAGAAGAGAATTGGCCTTGTTCAAACCACCAGGGGGTGGGGCACGTTCAGTGTGTTCCTAGCGCAGGTCCTAATTCCTACTAAAAATCTCTGCCGAATTAGAACTGCTCATGAGCCACTGTGGCAAAAAAAAGCATTATATATTCAATTTCTTGTTGGCCCATTTTGTCCTAATGCTATACTTTGCTGACAGATATTGCCGTTGGAGCTCCATACGACGGTTCTGGTCGGGTTTATATTTACTGTGGCTCATCTGATGGTATCAACAAAAAGCCTGCACAGGTGAGGTTGTGGGGCTCAAAGGCTGTCAGATTGTCATAGCTCAAATCACCATATCATAGTTTTTGGGGGTTTTTTTCAGGTACTATTGTCAAAATCCAAACACGTGAATCTGTTTGGATATTCTCTGTCTGGAAACTTGGACGTGGACAACAATGAGTATCCTGATCTGGCCGTAGGATCTCTCTCGGATTCTGTTTTTGTTTTTAGGTAAATTTACAGCTACAGCACAAACAGTTTAACATATTAAGTATTTTAGCAGCTGCTTATTCTGATCAAGTTGGGTTTTTTTTCTGTTTTTTTTTGGAAAAATAATGTAAAACATAGAACTTTTCTGAAATACTTGGGCGGCTGTGGATCAGTGGAAAAACTGTATTTCAATTGAAAGGTTGTGGGCTCAGTTCCTTGTCCCTCTGCAAGACGCTTGACCCCCAAGTTGTTACTGATGGCTATGCTGGTATCATGTGACTGAATGATAGATGTAGAAAAGCACTATATAAATACTTAACATTTATCATTCACGTAAACCAGAGTTATGAGATTATATTTAGTCATTTAATTTAGCCTTGTTACCTATTTAAATAAAGACATCTTTACCCCTTTTTACTATTCTGAAAGAGGCTGTATGATTATTATTGGCACTGTTAAAGGGCCATTGATCTGAGCCATTCTCATATTTCATAAAACTGATTCTTTAGCATAATAAATTTCAATTCAGTGAATTTTTGCTGTCCCTCTTGCAGAGCAAGACCAGTGGTCACTGTGCTCAGCACTCTGCGGGTGACACCAAGTAAAATAGACATCACAAAGGAACAGTGTGATAAAAGCACATGGTAAGATGTACAATCTAACTCAATCTACCAGCAGGCCTACGGGCCTTTGATCCAGTGTCTCTCAACACAAATGTCTGTGCAGTTATTTTACAGCCCACGCCTGCTTTACCTACACAGCACATTCACCCTTGTTCAACCCCAAACTGAGTGAGTTTCCCACCGTCTGCTCTTTTCACTTTTCACATGTAGTGTCTTATAACGTGTGCATTTCCTGCCCAAGTTCGGCTTACAGTAAAAACTCTTTCATAGCTGGTGGAAAAACGAAATCCTTCAAGGGCACTTTCACACCAGAGCAGTTTGGTCCGCTTTAAATGGACCAGAGTTTGTTTGTTTCCTTGGATACAAATCGCTTGGGCAGTTGTGAAAGCTCATCCGAACTCAGGTGTGGAACAAACAAGCAAACTCTGGTCCACGTGGTCGCAAACAGACTATTCAGCAAACCAAAGAGAAGAAGCGAGGATAGCTCATTTCCTTTCAATTTACAAAGGTCGTTGTGAACAAAAAGGGTGTCATGATATTTCTGTGCTGTATCCTGAAAATGGGCTCTGTCAAGCAAAACTATCAGACCTGACTATATATAAGCGTTTATTGTCAAATTTGACCGGGTCATTTTCGTCTTGCTGCTGCTGGTCTTAACATAAAAAATGTATAATTTATTGAGCTCAGTGCTGGAATGTCGCCAGGCAAAATTATATCTGAACACCGGTATACTGAGAAACAAAGAGAGAGAGTTTTGTGCCATTTGACTTGAATAAAACAGAACATTTTGTTTATATAAAATTCAGTTTTGAGCTCAGGTTTCTCAAAATTGAACTGAAACCTAAACTTAAAACACATTAGAATTAATTTGCACTTGTATTAGCGGCCGCGCGATCTTGGCAGTTGTTGTTGTTGGAGTAGCGACGTTAATTGCAGTTGTAGTGGTATTCGGAGTGACTTTGAATCTGTTGTACTAATAATCTCACTTTCCTCTGTAGTGCTTAACTACACCGTTGTGGGCGACGCTGAGAGGAAAAAAGTGAGACTTCCTGCAAGAGTCAATCTTCAGAGTTCATCTCGAGGACATCTGGAGCTGACAGGACAAGGAAGAGAAATCTGTATTGACACCAATCTCCGTCTTGTGGTATTGTCTCACTTCTAGAATCTGTGTCATCAGTTTCTGGGTCTAACTAACCTAGTTTTTTTTTGGGGGGGGGGGCTAAGCCATAGCACCTGTTTCTGTCATTGTCCAATTGTCATTTGTAAAGAGCTACACACACCAGGCTGCACACGTTCATACATAATCAAATCCTGTTTCAGCGTGACATCAAAGACAGGCTGCACAGCGTCCCCGTCTCCATCACTGTGTCTCTGTGGAGCTCCAGTGAGACACGCAGGGCAAGTGCAGATCTGCCCAGTGTCACTCCTGTCCTCAACCTCTACCAGCAGAGGACCACGGTCTCACAGGTACTGCTGCAGTTCCCTCTGTTGTTTTACTTTGTCATCATAGAATTTTGGAAATTGTGATTTCTGTTGTTTTGTTTTTGGGGTTGTTTTTTTTTTTTTTACAGATCATCTTAGTAAATGAAGGCTGTGGCAGTGACAACATTTGCCAAAGTAACCTGGCGTTACAGTATAAGTTCTGTTCCAGAAAAACACACAATGAGCAGAACGTCTTCACACCATTAGCCAGGTAAAAACAGTATAACTCAGTATAGTCTTGAAAATCGAAACGTTTCTAAACCTAAAAGTGACAACTGATCTGGGATTATGTTATGTCTGCAGTGAGGATGGTATGCCTGTCATCACTCCCTCTCAGGAAGACATAGCCTTAGAGGTAACTGTGACAAACAGAAACGGGGACGATGCACACCAGAGTCACTCAGTCATCATGCTTCCAGACACTCTTCGCTACTCCTCCATTATCCACAACGCCCCTGCAGTGAGTACATGAAGGAAAAACAGATTTTCACAAATTAAAGGTAACAACGGGAGCATTTATAGGTGAAGTAGCAAGGATGTTCGTAGTTTCTTCATTGTGGGCTATTGTAAAAACACGGAGGTCCTATCTGGAACAATCTTCCTCTGCATCTTTACTCTTTGGCTTTTCGACCCTGTATGAGACGTTGATTTTACCTGTTTTTATTGTACGGTTTGTTTTTTGTGTTGTTTTTTATTTTCTACAGCATGTTTTTTGGGTCATTTAGATATTATGTTTCTATATTTTATTTATCTCTGATGTACAGCACTTTGTTCCAGCTGTTTGTTGTTAAAGTAAAGAAAGTTTTTTGGGTGTTGATGAAAAACATGCGGATTTGAGGATTAGTTGGATTAGTTACTAATTGGACACTCAGTGGACAGTTTGGTTGTTTGTCTCTGTGGGGTGCTGTGATGGACTGGCGACCTGTCCTTATGCCCTCCGTCAGCTGGGATTGGCACCAGCACCGCTTTATCCATGTGGAGGATAAAGCGGTAGAAAATAAATAATGGATGAAAAACAACCATTCATACAATTAGGTGATTGTACACTTAAAATAGGTATAATTACTTTCTATACATTTCTACCAAATGTCAAGGTTTTCCTAAGGTTTTGCATGTTTAGATTAAATATACTATACATAAACTTGTGAAAGTTTATGTATAGTAGTGAAAGTCAGGACAGTGATTTGTCTTTGTTATTGTTTTTGTACACCACTATAAGCGCGTGTGTGTGTTTGCATCCATAGGAAACACAAGTGAGTTGTACAGCCAATGACAAGGGAACGTTAATAGACTGTGAGCTGGGAAACCCACTCCAAAGAGATGCTGAGGTAAGTTCTTTATACTTTATACTCCACACGTTTGTGTCTTCATCGGCTGATGACTGTTCACGCTTCCCTTCAGCTGACTTTTTATGTCGTACTCGCGACGTCCAGCATTTCACTGAGCACGAAATATGTCAACGTCACATTGCAACTGAAAACGTAAGTGGAACAACAACTTGTGCCCGTTATTCGTCCACAGCTTACAAATCGAGACAGTAATGGAGTGACTTTTGTGACTTTGTGACATTTGTTACGTAGGACAAGTGAGCAGACAATTCAGGCAGTTGAAGCGTTAGCCAAAGTGGTTTTTGAGCTGGAACTGCAAGTGTTTGGGTCAGTACAGGTTTCTGTTTTTGTGTCATATTGTTTATCATATATTGCCAAATCATAAATACCAAAAAAATGTCATGTTTTCTATTCTTTTTTCCAAGACAAGCCAGACCATCCCAGGTGTTACATAGCGAAAACTCTAATGGGGAACGTGCCATCAAGACGATGGATGAAATTGGAGCCCGGATTCTGTATCAATTTAAGGTGAGATGTCATTTTGTGACCTTGCAAAAACATGTTTCTCTACAAAACGTTGGTTTGTTTGTTTTTTAGATCACAAATCTGGGCAGACCACTGAAATCTTTCGCCAATGTGTCACTTATCATCAAGTGGCCAAAGAAGAACTCGGTAGGAAAATGGCTTCTGTACTTGTCTCACATCACTGGTGAAGGTGTACAGTCCGTCCCCTGCTCACCGGCGAATGAAGTCAACCCACTTAAACACATTAAGGTAATAAATACCACTAACTTTTTGAAAGTCGTGTCATTAAAAATGCCTTTAACTCCCCTTTGACTTGATCACATTTGACATCAAGGGTTGGAACCACTTATCAAGGAAAAGGCGCGAGGCTGAACACGAGGCCCTCTCTACTGACAATGTGCTCTCAAATCTTCTAACAAGGAAATATAAAACATTGGTAAGAAATCTATTAGAAAGATACAGACAGTTTAAAAACACATGTCACCATAGGATGAAGAAGGCAGGTCATGTGAGTTACAGCAGGCAAGACGATAAGGATTCTACAGATGTCAAACTCTTATTTTCTCCTCCTCAGACCTGCTCAGATGGACTGAATTGTGTGGACATACAGTGCCCTCTGCCGGATTTAGACAGTAATGCAGTGGTGGTCCTGCATTCATACCTCTGGAACACCACTTTAACTGAGGTCTGCTGCCTAACATGCTTCTGAGCTTTCAATTGTTGTTTTTCATTACCTAAAAACGACATATCCATTTATCTTTGTCTCTCTCCAATGCAGGATTACAGCTCTTTGAACTATCTGGACATTGTTCTAGATGCAACTCTTAAATTAACCCACTCTCCAGAGAACATTGGACTCAAACGAGAGAAGCCCGGGACAACGGTAACAACCAAAAAAACAGTGTTTATAATTGTGTCTACCTTCTGTTTCTCATTGAAAGTCATTTGAATTTGCAGGCTAATGTTAATGATCTTCACAATAATACAGAAAACCACATTTGTCCACAGGTAAAATTTACCGTGTTTTTCGAGAAAAAGGTGGAATTCCTGACCAAAGTTGCCTGGTGGATAATCTTGCTGACAATTGTTGCTTTGCTTCTGTTGCTGGTGGTTTTTGCCTACTTGATGTGCAAGGTAAACAGTTAAATTTACTTGAAACTTTTTTTAACCTAACCATGCTAATAATAACTTATGGAGGGAATCATCAAGTCGACCTCAAAATGAAAATAATAAAGTATTGCATATAAGAATCCAACAAGTGAGTCCATTTAAAAAATATATATAATAGTACACAACCTTTCAGCTTTATATTTTTACGTTATGTTTCAAAGTTACACCTATTTTGGTGAATAGAGCTGGGTAAAAATATATAGATTTTTTTTAAAAATTAAATATTGAGTCATAATCCTTGGATAAACTTCTTTTCTATGCCATTTCCTGTGTCTTCTGCTCAAATCTCAACATGGCTGTTGTCTTCTTCTGATGAGCAGAGACGGCACAGCCGTTGGGCAAGATGTGGTCACAGCACCCTCTGCTGGACAACTTGGTAGTTACTTCAAACAGTCTGAATGAAACACAGCGTCTCGGGCTGTTTTCTTTAGGGATGGGAATCTTTATCGGTCCGATACTGGTCAAAAACGGACAGATAAAAATGTAGAATCCAATACAATCATAAATCCTATAAATAAATAATAATAAAAATCAGCAAAAGCATTTTAGCTGAATCATGTTTGGGCTGTTTATTTCTTCTTTTTTGGAGAACAATATTTGTTACACAGTTGGAGAATGATGTCTTTGAAATGACTCAGCACAAATGTAATGTATTGTTCACAGCTTCATACATTCATAAATTGTCTAAAATTACTGTATCTGAATAATATTGTTGAAAAACGTGCATTAATTTAACTATTTTGAATGTAAACAATAATTTAACTGACACTCCAGGTCAAAGTGAGCCAAGGTTTGTAGAATTTGCAGCATTATTAATGGTAATGCTTTTGGCTGGCATGGAGCAGAGTTATTGCACAGTTACTTTATTTTAAAGTTGTGTCCTATTTCTGTATAACTTGTTGTTTTATATGTAGAAATCAGGGTCATTAGCCTCCTTGTTTAAAATAAGGTTATGATAATAAAAAAAAGTTGCTGAAATAGTCATGTCAGTGTATGCTGACTGTATGTGAAATATTGAGGTGAAAATATGATACTATGGCGTGTTACTGTTGTGATATACTGTAACTACATAGACATATACTGACTGAGCTTATTTTCCTGTCTTTGTCAGAATGAATACGTTCGCTCTCTTGCACGAATCAAGAAGTCCTCTCACAAAGAAGCTCCAAACACAGAGACTGTACCTCTGAACAGCTGAAAGGAGAAACTACAGGCACAATGTTGCTCCATTAATCTGTTTGTTTTTATGTGGATTTGTATATGGAATGTAGGAAAATCAAAGAACAGGTGGTGTTATAACCTAAACATAGGTCATTTTATAAGCCACCATGGAATTTGATGAAGATGTCTTACTGTTGTTTTTTTTTAACTCAAATGTATTGTAAAGGTACTTCTTTTTTTTAAAAAAATACCCAAATGTTAATTTTGGCTCCTTTTTTGTAAGAATACAACTAAATAAATAAATATATAGAGGAAAGCAACAAAAAAAACAACAAAAAGTCATTTTCTTTCTTTTCTTTTTTTAATGAAGCAGAAAATATCACTTGTTTGATACCAAAAAGTCGTCACAGCAACATGAAAACATGCTGATACTTGATACACAATGGAGGAATGTGCGAGTAGGGGATTTGACGACAGAGCATCTGTACTAAAGAACATTTCATTGCAAAATGTCGCAGTCGCATCTGTGGTGTAATCTGACGGCGGATCATCATTAGCACATAATTATGATTACAATACTGTTTCTTTAAATCCTAGGACACTTTTTTTCCTCAGTTTTTCCTCCAAAATACAGTGTGACGTTATGTACATGATCCCTAACATCGTCTTTAAAAAAGGCTTTAATTTAGAAATGAGAAATCCACTTTTAATGACTTACATACTTTAAAAGATGATCTGTGTTTCGAGTAATAAGAGGCTGACATTAGCCAATTTAACTCGAAAAGTGTGCTTCAGCAGTATCAAGAAATTCTTTTTTTCGACTCCACATCACTTCATTAGGGCCACATATTATTTTTTTGGAAACAAAATTTAAAAAATAAAACAGACTTTAATCTCAGAATTGTGAGGAGAAACAAAGTCACAATTGAAAAAAAGTCTTTGAAAAAAAAAGGACAGAATTCACAGGGGAAAAAAATCTGAATCTGGCGAATTCTGAGAAAATTGTGAATTTTGAGAAAAATGAGAATTTAAAAAAAGTAAAGACAAAAATCAGAATTTAAAAAAAAAAAGCCTGAGTCAGAATTCTGAGAAGTCAGAGTTCAAAAATTCAAGAATTCTGTCTTTAAATTCTGAGACAAAAAAAACATAATTTGTATTCCATCGCTCGACTGCAGCTTAAAAGAAAGACAAAGTGTTCAAATATTTTTTACAAAAGTTGGAACTGCAGCAGGTTAGCTTAGCATAAAAACAGGAGATAGTGGGAAACTTAGTTTGCTGAGTCCAAAGGTAGCAGTTGTCTTGTTCGTGTGCTTCTCAGTGGCAATTATATCAACATGCAGTGCACTACATGAACCTAAATGTTTAGCTCATAATATTCAGTTCAAAATGATGGACAGTTCCTCTGGCGTCGCCATCTTGCAGAAATGTAGGAAATCCGATCACCAAACTATTTTAAAAATTTGTGAAATTAGCAGCCAAAGAGTCTTTTGTGCTGCATCATTTCCATATGTGGTATAACACGTGGGGCACATGCAAAGAAAAAACTATGTGTAAACTTTAAGGTGCTGGTAAGCAAGTTGTTGTTTTTTTTCTTTGTTTTTTTGGTATTTACAGCCTTTATGCCAAGATAAACAAACCAGCTGCTTAGGAAAAGCTTCATAGACACAAAGAGTGGCATTAAACTGCTGGTACAATCATTAAAGGTCCAGTGTGTAACATTTAAGTGAAGATATTTTTAATCTTAACTTGTTATAAGTGTATCGTCTGATTGTATGAATTGCTGTTTTGAATTTTGACGCAAACTGGACTCTAAATGGGTTTTCCAACACACTTGGAAGGGAAAGGTGACGCTGCCACTTCACCAGTACATGTTGGAATTGTACACACTGCACCTGTAAATGAAGCACTTCCACAAATGTCAAATGACTTTAAGCTCAGCACACAACTTGCTCAAAAATCTTTAAATGAACTCTTATCAAAACACATTCAGTGTATGAAAATTCAGAGACAGTGGCTCTCGGTTCTTCGCAGAACTCCCGATCCAAATCCAATTTTTCCACTCACACTTTTCATCGTCTTTTGTTGCTTTTAGGAAAAACAAGTATAAAAGCACACCGTTAAAAACATCTTACCAAAACCTCTATAACATGAAAGTACAACATGTAACAAACAAAACAATCAAACTCTTAACAATGAACAAACACACATTCATTCATTCATACATACAAACACATTCACACACTTAACAACCTCTGGTTAACACTGGGGAAATACATATTCATATCATAATTAACGCAATTGGTTTAATTTTTTCTTTTTAAATGATTGGTTTACAAAAGCATCAATAAATAAACCCCGCGAAACCAGAGAAAGTTAAAGAAAAACACTTCTTTTAGAAGATGAAAACGGAAACCCAAACATGAAAAGAAGAGTGGAATATATTACAAATAAATTAAACTATTATTAAATAATGACATTATCGTCACAAAGAAACTCAAAATGAATTTGAGTTTTCGCGTACATTCAAAAAAAGTCAGGTGTTGCTTTTTTTTACCTTCCAATTAAAACGCATACATGAAGCAATTAAATTACATCTCACTAAAAAAAAGGAGACAAAACGAACAAAATGAACCAGAACGAGACCCAAATTAAACCATTTACGTTAATTCCACGACAAAGGCGGCAAATAAAACCACTCCCATCGTTTCCAGCTGTTCACTGAAACTACACAGTAATTAATCAACGTGACTAATCTCTCTCTCACAGACCATTAATCCATGAGACCATTGTCCTCCAGGACCACCAAAAAAACACGTCGCTAATTCATTTGCTGTTGCATTACTGAGCTTCCCAGGAGTAAAATATCTCTGTGCTTCGCACCGTTCACAATCAACAAGGAAACCAAACTTCGCACAAGTGGCTGGCACTAAAACAGGGCAGTGCTTATCGAGTGTTGCCTGTAATCATGTGTGTCTGGTTATTATTCTGTTGTGGCTCGGGCCAGTAAGAAAAATATTCATTTTGCTGTAAACAGGGTTTTGATTATTGCTAAATTAACCTGTTTTATCTTCTTTTTTTCTCTGCTGGTGTAATTAATGGAATGATTTTTCTTTTTCTTGATAATGTACTTACAGTAAGCATGACAGAACCCTTCCCCCCCCACCCAACTCCACACTGTAATAACCAGCTATCTCCACATGGGGGCAACAGTGACCATGATAGGCAAAGACAACAAGGGAACCAGGGAGAAGGTGAGTGGGCTTGCTGCTGCTGCTTGAACCATTCCAGGTTTTCTGTTCTTCTTGGATCCGTTTTTCTCCCTGACTCGAGGTGGCTTCGCGGGGCTGGAGGCTGGAGTGTGAGAGGGTTTGTTGTAGGGGGGAGAATAAGGCCCATAGCCTGGCCAATCGTCATTGTACCTTTCACCATAGTCTCCACCCCCTGAGCCGCTGCCTTCCTCACCTGGAACAAGGGAGAACACATTTCTGGAACATACAGCATGGAAATAACATGTTCTTAAAGGGTCACTTCCAAAACATGCAATTGAGAAACGCCGCTTAAAGACAGAATATGGAATAGTTCTGAGTTAAATCACCTCAAAACAACAAGAATAATGTTATATTATTTATTGAATAGTGCGCTCGTATTAGCTACAACATCTCCGAAATTCTTTAAATCCCAAAAATGTCATTGCTTTCATCTTAGTCGCCTTTTATGACGACATGCCCTTTACTATTTCTGCTATAACTTCTAGGACAAAACCCGTAGGAAACATTAGCGTGAGGAAGGAAGTAATTGGCACGACTAGTTGTTCTTTTCATTTCATTGTGTGTATATTTCCTGAATTACTTCTGCGCGTTCTGCCATCGAAACTCTCCCAGTAACGTGCCAACCCACAAAGGAACGAGACGATTTCCATGATCCCACGCGAACTAAATTTGTCTTTAGTTGTTGCTTCTATTAAGAGACTCCCGGAATCAGAAAATACATACTGTGCATTACGAGGTCAAGGTTTCTGGGCAGAAATGTTGTGTTGTGTATAACTGCTGTAAAATAAAAATTGTTCCATCCTTTCAGGTATTTGAAGGCCACTGTAATTCCCTGATGTGCTGCTGAAAGTGGAGCTTAAAGATGTACACACAGATACATAGACTGTCACGAGCAGAACACTCACTGTCCATGAAGTCCATGTCTTGTCCGCTCTGAGCGTGTCTCAGTTTGTTGGTCACCACCCTGAGCTCCATGATGAGCTGTCTGGTCCTCACATCTGGCCTGGCAATGTCCACCTCCACCTCGGGGTTGTTGATCTGACTGACGAGCCCGTCTCCTGTCACGTCTGGGAGATACCTGAGCAAGTGCAAACAACGCGCTTTTAAACTAGAAGCTTTTTCCTGTTGTTGCTTTAGATTCTTTAAATGTCTGTATCACATAATACGAGCAAGCAGAGTTTGCTCGTTCTATCTGTAACATCCTGTCACCTCTGTACCATCACTAACTCCACCTCCCTCCATCTATCTCTGCTCTTATCTCACTCACCTCCCACGGGCCTGTCCGTTCCAGCAGCGGTCTTCATTAGTGACGTCGGCGGCAAGCTTCTCATCATTGCAGGTGGTGTGTGGGAGGGACACCCAGAAGCCGTGCATCGGCCGCAGTCTCTCCTTCAGCTCGCTAACCTGTGCGGAGGCGGAAAAGGAACTGGTTATGACTCACAGAGCTGGTTTCAGAATATCCTTGTTTGGTCGCAGGCTGAAGAGAAGAAGCATACGGGAGAAGCGGTGCTGACGTTGGACACAGTCAAAAGCTGACATGACACCATTCTTGGGTCAGTTCTTTCAAACGCACGTCTTTTGTGTCTTATGAACAGATGGAAATACCAGCTATCCATTTTCTCTCGCCTCTGCTCTCTGTGTCATTTATTTTGGAGCATGTCTCGCAAGCTCACAGGAACACTGTCTGGCCTCTGATCGCTGTGGTTGCAGAGCACAGACAGTGTTCCAGTATGCCCTGGTGTGTCTTTTCAACATTGTTCCAAGATACCCACACATAAGACAAATTACATTCACCACAGGGCCAGAAATTTGAGTTAGTCAAATTTGTGTTCTTTTTTGCTTGTGGTGTAGAAACACTCAGGTTTATTCTATTAAACTGTAAATTGACTTCATTTTAAAGCAAGTAAAACAACAGAGCATGTTTCTGTCTTACCAGCCGGTCCAGGTTGGTGCCCGCAGCAGTGGTGGGTTTCTCTTCAGGACTGTAAGTGCGGAAAGGCCTCCTGTTTCCTCCGCTCTCCTTGGGTGAGCGTTTAGATCGTCCTTGAGCTGGTCTGGGGCTTCCACAGCCCTGGAACACCTGAGGTAAGGACAACAACAATCCAACACCAGTGTCATGAGTGGTATCCTTCATTCATTCATCTTTTACCGCTTTATTCCCCATCACAGGGCCACATAGAGACAAAAAATTGAGTGTGTCCAATTGGCCTAATGCCCAAATCTGCATGTTTTTCGACTGTGGAGGAAACTGGAGAATCTGCAGAAAACCCACGCAAGCACTGTATGTTTTGACATTTGACATTTAACTCTACACATACTGACACAACAACAGAAATTATTATCATAAGGAATCATTTTTAAGTTAATATTTGCACTGAAAATCACAACAGACAAGAGCTCATGTGTATTTTTCCTCTCTTAAACGTTGCAACTATGTAAAACTTATGTTAATGTTCATAAAGAAACCATGAAATTTGCAATATATCAGGGTCAACACTTAGCGCCTCATAATAGTCTCACTCTGTTTGTGGAAAATAACAAAAAACCACAATGCTAATAAGAGAGCTGCATGTTCCTTTTAGCAACGCTTCAGGAGCTTTTTCTTCTTCCACTGAGACGTGGGTGTCTCTCTGGTGGATTAGCTTCTAGGAACCCTGCCATGTTTTAATCCTGCAGTAAGGCAGTCACGCTCTTCATTCTGTCATTTCTGTCTGCATGTTGTCTCATTAGGACGATTTAGAATTGAACTATAATCAAAATGAAAGCTTTGACTTGAGGGAGTGATGTTTCATAAATGTGGTTTTATGTCACAGCCAAATTCAAAAAGCAGCAGAAAAGCATCACTGTTGATATTTATTTATTTATGTTTCGCCTTTTTTATACCACCGTCATCTGAGCTGCTGTGTTTACCTTTGTAGAGATGGTGACACTGTTTTCCTGCATGTGCATGATGGCCTCTGACACCTTCACAGAGATGGAATCGGCTGCAAGCTCCACATTGAAAGGCCCCTCCAGCTTCTCTGACACCTGGTAAAGAGCATCTGATAAAGGGCAGAGGGAGACGGAAATAAAGATGGTTGGGTGATATCTGAATGCTCACTGCCACGATATCCAAGCAAAAAAAACAAAACAAAACAAAACACTGTCTCTGTGGCATGTTTTAGATCCAGATTAACATCAAGAAAGAATCTGGAACCAGCTGAAGAGATGTCATTTACATTTGTCTGAGGTGAAAAAGAAAAGAATGGTGGAGGGTGCAGCACGTATGGATGGAGCGATGAAAGGTGAGAGGAACCACTGCACATGAAAAGAAGGAAAATGCAGGGAATGTGTGGGTTTGATGAAAGGTGAAGCGAAACACAGGAAGACAGATCAATTGAGAAGGAGCCGAGAAGCATGAATGATTAATGGAGGGGGAATTCATTAGGGGGGAAAGGAAGTGGAAAGTAAAAGAGTGACAGATGTGTAATAAAAGGATTCTACTTATAGGGTACGCTGAGCTTAATATGTTAATAATTCAGAATGAATTAATTTGGACTCTTTTTCTTTTTTCTTTTTTTTTTTTACTAAAGAGCCTTAACTTGATCCTGAACTGGTTTTATCGGTGTTCATCCAACTTTTTTACTAACCAATGAAATTATTCCACTCATTGTCCAGGTCGGCCTGATTGGCTAAGCAGCCCTTCATTACGTTAAGGCACAGCGAGCGGCAGGGCCGCAGCGAGGGCAAGCCGCGACACAGGGGGCAGTACCACTGACGCATCAGGCCACGCACACACTCTGAATCTGCAGTCAACTGTGAAAACAAAGCACAAAGAACGGGTAAGAAGACACAGTACGACCCGTTGATATGTAATGTAACTGCAATGAAGTGCTAAAACGTGCAGGTACTGAATAAAACACAACCACATCGACAAGAACCACTCACCTTTGTTGCTTTATTAACAATGTCCCGGCCAGTGGCCAGGCCCTGAGATAGTGCTCTGGCTGCAATGAAAGCCCTCGACACCTGAACCAAACAAAATAAGATCAGTCACAACTTTGACTGCCGTGCACTCACAGTGGATCAGCAGAATTTATCTGTATTTCTTTTTTTTTATTATTCACAGGGGGCACACACTTGCACGCGCAGTTTGCGAGGCACGTCTCCGAACGGCTGCAGCTGCTCGGCGTGTTTGCTGACACACTCCAGGTAGTCGTCACTGAAGTGATACTGAGGGTTGACCAGAGAGAAGACCCGCTCCACCAGCCTGGACCAGAAGTCTGACAGAACCTCTGTCAGACTCACACTGCCCCCTGTGGACAAGAGAGCGACAGTGAACATCTGCCATACGTTTAAGTCATCTCAGGTAAAAGGTACACAGCATTTACGATTAAATACGTTTCGGTGGGGTTTTCTCAAGGGTGAATTTGTAATTAGGGGGCATTTCAGCAGAAAGGATGAACAGAATGTTGCTCCAGAGGACTGAGTTTTCATTTAAACACCGACATCCGTTTACTATGACGCCCAAGGCGCCCATATAAAGGACCAAAACAAAACTACAACATCAACCTCAACGTAGTCACTGCTGAGTCAGCTAATGCTTGTAAACAATCCACACACTGTGACCTGTGGTCTTGGTACAAATTACAATTGGTAAACAGAATTCATTTGAGGAGAAAGACCGGGATAAATAAATCTGTGCTCAAGTTAATGCGTTATTCAAATTCTGTGTCTCCTGTATGATCACCGTACAAAATGTAGATAAACAGTGAGACAAAGTTGCCTGACTTTTGTTGTACGGTATTGGACATAGAAAGCATTGTCTGTGTTTTCAGTAGAGTGGGAATTCTAAGCTTTGAGTTATTCCTTTGTCTTTACACAGTTTAATTTGTCTGCCTGAAACAGAAGCAGCTTTCTTTGGGGGGGGAAAGCTGCTGCGAAACACTTCCACCAAATGCAATTGAAGTGGGGAAAATAAATCGTGTGTGTGTGTGTGTGTTGCGCTATTATTTTTTTCCATTAATCTGACAACTGGAAGACATAGACTGTACATGCAACTCTCCAATCTGTAGTCTACTACACAGTGCCCAAATTAGCCATCCGTGCTGTTTGGCAGACAGAGACAGAATGACTAAGCAGCGACAGCCTGCAGATAGACTCGCCAGTGAGAGGCTGTCGAGCCAAACCAGAGCAAATGAGAACTGAAATAGAAACAGTCTGGCATCCGTGTGATTTTAGTTCTCTCCCTCTACGTTTTCCTCCAGTCAGATTTCGATGCGCGTCGAAGGACAACGCTGTCCCGAGCTGCAGTGTTAACTACTGCAGCTGAGATATGGACAGATAGAACCCCACTAGACTGCTGAAGCAAGGAGGAATCTTCAGAACTCTACAACATAATTTCTCTGCATTCATTCATTCATTCATTCCTTCCCTTAACGGTGTGGCGCACGTAATCGATAGTACAGAACGCATGCTGCTTTTCTGCCTCTGAAATGTGCCGTAGTGCTGTAGAAGTTTAGGATTAACCTGGGTTTTGATACCACTTTTGTGTCTGATACCAATGCAATCCCGATACCGATATTAGTGCGATACAGTCACTTTAGATCATTTATGAATGTATGAAGCTGTCAACAACACAATTGTGCTGAGCCATTTCAAAAACAGAATTCTCCAACTGTGTGACAAATATTCTTCTCTCAAAAAGAAGAAATAAAGATCCCAAACATGACTCAGCTAAAACATTTTTGCTGATTTTTACTTAGTGTGAAGCATGCGATATATATAGGATTTATGATTCAGATTCTACATTTGTATCTGTCCAATCTTGACCAGTATCAGACCGATACTGATTCCCATCCATAAAGAAAACAGCCGAGACGCTGTGTTTCATTCAGACTGTTTGAAGTAACTACCAAGTTGTCCAGCAGAGGGTGCTGTTATCACACCTTTGTTTACATTTTCACAGTCTGTGCATAGTGGAAGCATGAGGACTTTTGTGATGTATCGGATTTTACATCTTCATCTGTTCAATGTCTGATCCAGTATTGGACCGATACTGGTCAAAATACTGATCAATGCTGATACTGATTCCCATTCCTAATTTCAACACTGGATTTTGGACGAACAGGACAAAACAGAGGAGGAGAACATGGAGGAGACGTGCCAAAAAATGTCCCCAGCTGGAATTGTCAACATCGTAATTACACGGTGAGCATCTGAGACCACTAAACCATCTGGCTACTAATTTCACTGATATATATGCAACAAATCCAACCAACAGTTACCACTTTGCAAGGAATATTACACAAACTAAATATATACAATCATAATTTGAATGTCTTCTTTTAAAAAACATCTCCTGTTAAAAGCAGCGGAGGTGGGTTCAGGTCACTGAACTAACCAGAGTAATATCGGCGCAGCTCCACAAACAGCTCCTGGAAGACGTGTGCATTCTGGGTGAAGAGCCGGCCGTAGGTCTTGGTGAACATCTGGTTCATCGACTTCTCTGACAGTTCTATAAGTTCTCTGAAGAACTCTGCAGTGAGTCAGAAGAGGTAGAAAAGGCAGATTACATATCTGGCACCCACCTGTTTTTCTTGTAATATCTTGGCCAGGTTTCTACGTAGGCACGCAGTCGCCACACCACAGATTCACAGCTCATAAGGACAGTTACATCAGATCACGCACACCAGTAAATGAGTGCAACAATGTGTACTTTATTTAAAATCCGTCTTTAAGACTCATAAGAAGTCTCCCACTCCTTTGGCGTTATTGAATGATTCATCGCATGTGTTATGTAATCGGCTGAGGAGAGAAAAGGGTCACAGCAGGTAGGAGGGAAAAAAATGTACCTTCAATAACCTGCAGCTATACATATAGAATCTGAGAAAACGCTTTCAAATAATCACTAAATCTGCCTGAGTTGCTTTACAACACTCAGACTTATTGGGATCCACAACGCACTTTGTAAAGTCTAAAAAATGAACCATGTTGATGTCATTAGGCGTTTGTTTAAATTCAAGACATCAATTTTGTAGCATAAAGCCTGGGATACAAACTGGAAATGAAAAGGAAGGAATGGTGTAATTAAAGACAGGGGCGAGTTGCATTGTGGGAAATATCAGATCTCTAGTGTCAGGATATCGTGGCCTCTGCTGCAATTGAGACCATGCCAGATCTCTCTGGAGAAAGATATTTAATCTCAAAGGCTAAATCAAGGCTTATTTAATCTCATGTGGACTGTTGCAGTCTGTAATTAGCCTTTAATATCTGACGATCGGAGGCCAATCGAAGATCCTCAAGTTTTCAGCTCTCAATCTGTCAGCCTCTCACCGTCAAATCTGCGGTGTCTCTGGCTGAAGGTGGTCAACAGGAACTGGCTGTTGTCCTCGATAGCTTTGAGGAAGTCCCTCTCGCTTTGGAGGGCCAACGTCTCCTCCATCTGACTGGAGCAGCAGGTGTAGTCCTGAGGGCAGAGCCGCAGGTGCTCCCCTAAAATCCAAGAGAGACCAATCATTAATTCTTTATTTTATTTTTTCATTTATTTATTATTAGGTAAAGCACTGGGCTGTATTTCAACGTTACAGGTGCCATAGAAATCACTATTCAAAGAACAATGTTCGAGTTGCAGATCCATTGCTGCCTCCATGAGTAAGTTCAAATGTGTATCAGTATTTCTGATTCCTTGTTTGGATTTACCTAAGTAATAATACAAATAAGTAATAAAACAAACTTCCCAAGCAAGGCAGCAGTAGATCAGCAAATCCTGTGTCCTGCAACACAATGTATCTATTTTTTAAGGACTTTGTTGTGCAGTTCATAAAGCGACACACTTTAGTTCCCAGTGACAAAAGGCCGACTACCAGCGAGATAAAGCAGCAGACATATTCTTAACATAACATACACTTCAGCTGATGTAGCTTTTATTAAGTGAGACACTTGTTCAATGGCTAAAATGTGTTTTGTTTTCTTTTTTCCTGCCTCCAGCCTTGTTTTTCACTTACACCTGCCTGTCCCTGGACGCCCCTCGGCAAACGGAGAAAGGAGAGCACAGTCAGCTGAATGTAAGATGCTGAAGTACCTCATACAACCCCACTTCAAAAAAAAACAAAAAAAAACACAGACAATCCCTTTAATGCAAACCAATAACATCAGTCTCTCTATTACCAGATGTTTTTAGTGAAAGAGTCAATTCCTCCACTTATAAATCAGTTTGTTACTATAGAGAAATCTTGTTAAAGACAAGCGTGCAATAGAAAATTGTAATTTCCCTGCATGAATTATTCAGTTTCAATCTGTCTCTCTTTGTCCGCTCAGGTTGGCTCTTTGATATGTCAGAGGTAATGATATGCAAATGACAACCAGGAGGGGGAAATAGCATAACCACCTTCAAAAAAGGTTTGAATTCTGTGTTTCTGTCATTTTTACATCCAAAAAAAAAACAAAAAAAAGAATATAACTGTAATTAATGCAGTTGAAACCCTCCTTCCCAACTCCACCCACGCTGACGTTCCTCTCCGCCTCTTTTGTTCTCTCTGTGTGTCTCACTATTACCCCTCTCTCATCCCTCTATTTCCATTTCTAAACTGCCTTTCTTCATCCCTTACTCTCCCAGCCATCTGCTCCTCTGGCCCACGGGACAGTGAGCCAAGACTGAGGCAGTGATACAGCACACACACACACACACACTAAAAAAAACAATCAATATTGCACTTTCCTCTTACCCACACAGCTAATTTACCTTGAAGTGGTATTTGCACATTTACATTTGACTTGTAAATGCTCCTTTGACAATTAAAAGCTGCAGGTTTGTAACACACACACACACACAGATATCATAACCTTTTACATAAAACCTCTGAAGAAGTGGGTTAACATCCTCAGCATCTTCGTCACTTGCTCACATGGTCAGTTATTCATTCATATTTTATCAAATTTCCTCTTACAAGCTACTCTTCTTTTCCTTCCTCTTCCTCCCGGTTAGCAAAACTTGTTTTTTCCAATCAACCCAACTCTGTGTAATCCACATGTTATCTTTTCATTTAGCAGATAAGATTATCACCAGTGAGCAGAGCCTGTGGGTGTGTGTATAAATATATATATATATGCAGAGATTTCACTCTGGGGCCAGTCGGCAAAGTCTAATCAGGGGCGAGGTTCTTTGTTGCAACGGTGTTGGCAATTTGCTCATCCCCTTAATCATCCTATTTAAACAGCACAGAGGGGAGGAGGGGGTGGTGTAATTTGTTTTAAACCACCCTGCACTGTTTCTATTAAGGAACACACACCTTTATCTTCATACAGTGTGTGTTTTATGATAAATATTGATTTTTGAGCCGCCTTGGTGGTTTAATTTTTACTTTCCTATCATGGTTTGTAGAGTTTCTGCGATATTTAAATATGTTCTGCTAAAATGTTGATATGGTGATTGCATAATGTTACATTTATATTGTGTTACCCACAAACTAGAGCTGACAGTAGATATGGGACTATATCACTTTTTTTTCATGCATATGTTGACCAAAACAATTGCAATTTGTTTACTATTTGATTTGTCACATTTTTAAACATAAATGGGCAAAGTGGTCTGTCTATAAGCTATTTTCATTTTGTACAGGTTGACAAATATTATATATATTATTAGAAACATTACTGACGTCTCAAAAAATGTCACAAGTTGCAACATGTTGCAATGTTCTTTTTGTCACTAGCATCACAAAAAATTACTTGCGTTATAATTACAAAATGTTAGAATGTAAAAAAAAAATGTTTTTATAATTTCAAAGTGGAAAAACAATATGCAATCAGTATGGTAAGGTCCGAAAAAGATGCAAGCTCCCCCTTGTGGCACTTCAAAATAAATCACTACAAGTGTATATTGGCGAGCAAAACAGCAATATCACTTAATTCACGTGAAATATATAAATAAAAGTAAACCATTTTCTTCACGATTTTTTTTAATCTGTAAACATGATAATGTCGTGTATTGTCCCATCCCTAGCTCACTGCTGTGACATGTATCTTCGTGTTTTAATAAACTTGAATACGATTTCTATGCAAATGTAATGATGGGCTGATGCGCATGAGTTTCATTCCGGTATTATATCATAGTCCGGTTATTTAATTCGTCATCGCCGCTGGTTATCGCTGCGTCTTACCGGAGATCTGAGTCAGCGGTGCGGTGTTGATGCCGTAGCCCTTCTCCGCGTACACCTGCCGGGTGTCGGCGCAGCTCCTCCCCGCAGCAGCCGTGGGGCTCCGGGTTCCCAGCAGGACAGTGACCGCGCAGAGAACCACCAGCAACGGAGACCTGGAGAAAGATAGCCGGGTATCCATCTCCAAACTCCCCAAAAATATCCAGCAGTGGAGGGGTCGGTTTCAGTGTGACACACACGTAGCTTATTAATGAATTAATGGGTGTGTGGGTGACTGACCGGTTTAAACGATGAACGCAAAAGTGAAAAAAGAGTAATCCTGTGCTAGATAGTCATCCTTTAAAAAATAAAACCATAATTTTGTCAGAAACGTGTAACTAGCAGATTCAACTGCACTCGGTTTTATATCACATCGGTTTCCATCTACAGTGTGCAGTCAATGTGTCCTCACAGGCAACCGCTGTTGTGTGTAAGTGAGGGGATCATGAATGGGACACTCCCGTTCCTCAGCATCCTCCAACCATAGCCTAACTCCGTCAAGGTAACTGAATTTAGAGGAAAGAAATACCGGAAATGTGTGTTTTCAAAATAAAAGAGCAGGCCATTTTATTTCCAGTATTCAGACAAGAAAAACATTATAATTGTCACACTTTTATGTGCATGTAGCTAAAACTAATTCTGGTCCTTCATCATACCAAACTCCATGCCACCCCAAAATTGATAGCAGCCAATGCATTTGCTTGCAATTGTTTACATGGATGTTAGTCTCTTGACAGTGAAGCTGATGTTATTGTTTAGTGTTTTTCATTTATGTGTGATCAACGTAGTTACAAAAAAATTAACTAATTAGACAGTTATAAATCATGGGGTCCTGAAATGAAGAAAGATGCAGACTCCCCCTTGTGACCCTTCAAAATAAATTACAGGGACTGTACACTGGTGATATTATCTACTATGTTGAAGTCAGTCACATGACATATGGATTATTTTCCTTATTCACAGTTACAGTTGTTTTGCTTCTACCTATATTTTTAAAATTTTATTAATTATTTTTTTATTATTTGTCTTTTATGTGTTTATTGTTTTTATGTTTTATGCCTTGTTGCTGTGTCTTCAACTCACTGTTTTGTTTATTAAATGTGCTCTAGAAATAAAGAATGTGCTCTAGAAATAAAGACTATACTTGACTTTTATTGCAATTCAAAGCTCCTGGGCCAAAGCCTTGCTTTGCAACCAACCATTTCTTGGTTGCAAATAGTCACAACAATGGCCTCACTCAGAACACGCACATCAACATGAAACGCTGTGAAACAAAGACCAGGTTTTATTTTTGTAGGCTGAAACCGGAAATCGCGAGTGTCACTCCGTCCGGTTTGACTCAGGTCAGAACTCATAAGCACAGAACAATGGACCATCAAGGGGGTGAGACAGAGGGAGACGGAGAGAGAGAGGGTGAGGTGTTGGGTGAGGCGGGTGGGCAGCAGCTGAGACAAACACCCCAGGGTCCTAAAAACTGGACAGACTGACAGACAGTTGGCAGACAGACTTCAATAAGGACATTTTGCAGAGGAAGAGTCGAGAAAAATAATATTATACAGGTGTGGTCCTGTACCTTTTCAACATTTAATCGTCAAGTTTGACTATCTGGAATTACCATTACAGATATCTGTGACGTCATTTTGACTAGTCATAAATTCATTGTGGCTAGTATAAATTGTTGTATATATATATCTGCGATGTCATTCTTACTAGTCACAGCTGCAGTTTAAAATATCTGCAAATCAGTTTTTACTAGGCATAATGACGTAACTTTTGGCATTCATGTGTGCAGGTTTGTCATAGATATCTACAACGTCAGTATGACTATCTGAAACTTAATTCAAGGTATCTAAAAAGGACAATGTAGATATATTCAACTAAGGATAAATAAGGATATCTTGAAATTGAATTATGACTACTCATAACGATGTATAGTTGTCTGGAACTGGAAACTACAAACCCCATACACATGAATGGCAAAAGTGACGTCATTTGGCTCGTAAAAAATGAATTACAGTTATCTGAAACCGTAGTTTGAAACTCTGTTTTGACTTGTAAGAATGACGTTGCAGATACCTCTGTGAATATCATGTCTACCGTTTAAATGTTAAAACCGCTTGGCATATGCGCTCGCATTCTCTACATGATAATTTAATTGGACTTCGGTGAATTACTGTGTGTTGTAAATTACCATAAGTTATCGAATGCGCCACGGCAACGACCAATCAACGTCCAGAATCACTTTGGAAAAAACTTTTGCGCCCTTGTTTCTGAGCGGATGTTGAAGAAAGCAAAAAAAAAAACACCGATAAGCCAATAAAGGAAGGTACACACATATTAATAATCGAACTGTAAGCTGATGTATAGTTGGTGTGCTGGTAATGATTACTGAATATTAATTGTCTTTAAAGCTTACTTAAACGTCTCTTAGATCTTCTGCTAAGACACAGCTAACTATAAGATTCATTATCGACGCATTTTTAAAAAAAATTAAATATTTCGGGCAGTATATGCGTATCATAATCATGTTAGACATGTCTGTCAGTCGTATGTTGTTGTTGGTCGATTTTAGACGTTTAACATACTGTAAAACCGACTGTGTTAATAACCAGTTCATGCTAGGCGCTAGCTAGTTTTGGTGCTAACGTGCCCGTGTGTGTGTGTGTGTGTGTGTGCTAGCAAAGTGCGGCCAAGCCAGAGATTCAAAGTCATCCTTCAGCCTTTCTCCCTCAAATGTCGTCTGAAAACTCAAATCTGGAAAGGTAAAGTTATCTTTGTCTCTGTTTTAGCTCAACCTTTCAGACACCAGTTGGTAGTTTGCTCACAAATAATATGAGTGTTCACACTATTAGATCTGAGTCAATGAAAATAAAAATATATCTTATTTTAAAGTCCAACTAAAACTCAAATTGAAGCCACTTGTTTTATTATTGTCGTTCTGCACTTTGATGGACAAATGTGGCTGCAGACATAACCTTTTTTTGAGATAATGATGAGTTGTCAATGCTGGACATGTTCTTGATTCTGTGTCTTTCATTGTTTCATAGTCTTGAGGAGCTGGATGATTCCACAGACTGTGGCAGTGATTATGAGACCTCCATAAACATAAAGAAGCGGAAAAAACGTGCTGTACCGGGGCCACGGGTGAATTAGCCTTTATTTAAATGGCTCACATTAAATTTCTGACCAGAAAGTAGTTGCAGGTTCTGATGAATTTGCCTAGTTTTATCATTGTCAGCCACTGTGGCTGTAATTTATTGTTAATGAGTCAGAAGGCGTAAGTGGAATATAGTAACAGTGAAGTTGGTGTTTGGTTCAGTTCTACACCTTTTGTGCTGTAGCTGCCATTGATTTGTTTGAATGCATCAATTCACTTTAAATCTCCCACTGAGCTGCCCTTCCATCTCTCTTTTCATCTCAAGCCACCCAAGAGAACCAGGCGTAAAGCTGCATCAAGGGTGACCTCGAGCCCCTATAATAGCTCCCGCCCCACTCCTGTCGACCCCTCCTCTAAGCAGCAGAGGTCTCGGGGGACATCCAGGCCAGTCTCCCCCAGACCTGCATCAAGAGGGAATGAGGGAAACCGTGACATTACAGCAAAGGACCTCTATGATGCAGTCAGCTTTGGAAAGAGTGCCATGGTGGTGAGCAAAACCCTCAGCTAAACATTGAAGGAAGAGGGGGAATGGTTTTGAGAGATAAATGCATGAAAAGAGGGAGGTGCTCAAGGAGGAAGGTGTAGTGAAAGGAGAATCGAGCCTCTATAGAGCTGACAGTGAGGGAGATTATCATGTGTTGTCAGTTTGGCTGACTGATGTGACCCTACAGAATTGCCTTTGATACGCAAAGGAGTGCTCACATTGGGGAAGGAGTGCTCACATTGGGTTGTGCAGTCAATGATTGACGGCACACGTCCATCCCAACTATTGTCCTGTGCCCAGTCTCTTCTGGGGGGGACTAGAAAAGTGGAACCCTACTCGATTGATCTTGAATAAAACAAAACAGTGTTGAGTAACAACAAATGAGGTATTAATTCTGGCTTCAGGCCTTTTTTCATTCTTCTTTCACATTTAATTTGCTGCATTTTTAAGTTAAACTGCATTATTATAAACACAACAGATGTGTTGAAAGAGTGTTTTTGTATGTATAGCAGTGCAATGGTTGACAAAATGATTATGTAAAAGAGTTCAAACTGGAAGGTCATAAAATATAAAACACGGGGATTAATCACCCATATGTTACAAAATAAAACATAGAATACTAGTGGTAGCTGGTAGGTATGAAAATTAAGCCTGAACTCATAATGTAGCGTTTAATGCGACTGCAGCGTTGTCGTTGTCTGTTGTCTCCTTGTCAATCTCAAGGCGGTGGTGGATGAATGGCTGGACAGCTACAAGCGAAGCCGAGAGATGGGGCTGCTGGTGCTCATCAACTTCATTGTTCAGTCCTGTGGATGCAAAGGTCAGCAGTCAAGAAGGAAGCGGGTTGGGGGGCTGTGGGTCAAAGGTCAACAGATTATCTCTCCAATTTCAGCTCAGGCAATGATCAGCAGTCTGATATTGATCTCCTGGCATACTATCGATGCAACGATGCTGTGTTAATCCTGCCCATCGACAACACAGTATATCACTGTTGTGTGTGGGTGGAATTAAAACGGAAGGAAATCATACAATGTTATTACGTGTTTTTAGGGGAAGTGAAAGAACCAGCTTTACTGCTCTTGTATGCTCATTTATAAACCTGTTGTTGTTTTGTACAGGTGTTGTTAGTAGAGAGATGCTTGACAGCATGCAGAATGCTGAGATCATCAGCACACTAACAAAAGAGTTCAATGAGGTGAGGAAATTAATACTGTAGCTCAGGATATTTGTTTCATATTTTTGATAATCCTGTTGAATTAACTGAGGAAGTCAAATTATCTCAGTATCCCAGGAGATTATGATTCTCCGGATGTAGTACAGCATGATGGAACATGCTAATTAAGATCTGATGGATGCTGATAAATTGACTCGTTAATGCGTTAATCACTTTGTTTTGCCACTAGCATGTTTTTCTTTAGCAGACTTCTGATTGACATAATTGCACCAAGCACGAGTCAGATGCTGACGCCTTTTATTTTGTTTGTCATATTCCTCCAGGATACAGTGGACTATCCTCTGAGCTCTTCAGGCCTGCAGCAGAAGCTTTTCAAAGCTGGTCTGTGTGAGTTTGCTCGGGTTCTGGTGCGCTCCTGTCAGAACAGCATCATTTATGACGAATACCTCTTCAACTCTCTCCTGTCCCTGCTCACTGGCCTCTCAGACTCCCAGGTCCGAGCCTTCAGACACACCAGCACCTTGCTTGGTAAGCACATGGGTATAGCAAATGGGTATGTAAATTAGTAACACTTCTTAAATGGTGGTGAAAACCCATAGACCCCATGATTGTGACACCTTTTTTTCTGCTTTTCTGGGCCTCAGAATAAATTGCTCCATTCAGCTGACACATGTTTTATTTGCTAGACAGGTTCTTTTGTTTTTCCCACAACGTACTTCTGCTACACAGCTTTCTTTTGTGGTTTCGTTTTGTCTTCTGCACACCCTGCTTAACCTCATAATTTGTTCCTGTCTCTCATCCAAGCTACAGAATTATATACAACAGTTAATCCATAATGTGATTAGTACAATTAAGTCTTTGTGTAAATGTGACTGCACATGCAAGTGCGACATAATTAAAACTGTAAAATCTTTTGATAAACTGGTAAACCTAATTAGTGAAAACTGGCTATTAAAATTGACGGTCTGCATTTTCCAAGAACAGGGTTTTTTTTATCTTTTAGGTTAGTTTCTAGAAGATACTATAGTCTCCCAGTTGACTATGTCCACCTGTGTCTTTATTTTAAATTAGCCATGAAGCTGATGACTGGTGTGGTGGAAGTAGCTGTGACGGTGCAGACACAGATGCAGACCACCCAGCGGCGTTACGACGTGGAAAACAGCAAGAGGGCGAATGACAAAGCCACTGACCGACTGGAGGAGCTGCAGGCCACCATCACTGAGGTGACGCCTACATATACACACACAAGCATCAATGCACTCACTTTATGTCAGGACATTAAGTAGATGAATTGACATTGACCTAATGGGGAAATTGTGGATACTTTTGTTTTTTATGCAAAGTTATAAAAAGAACATTGCAGAGGAGCAGAGCTTTTTAATGATTTAAACTGTAATACACTCATACACTTCCCCATAATACACTTCATTAGGATGTGGCATGGTTGTTGGCCTGATTATTTCAGAAACTGCTGATCTACTCTGATTTTCATCTCTACAATTTACCAAGAATGGGCTTGTGGTGCTACTCCTGCCACTTTAGTGTGTTCTGTGTAATAAAATGGCTGAATATATGTTTATTTTAATATATTTATTCATCTCTTTACTTATACCTTTTTTTTAAAGAGGTTCTAGTTGGTCATTGGCAATAATACCCCTTGTCTACGATGATGATAATTTGTAGTGATACAGTAAAATATTGCCCCGGGTAAACCACTGTACTGTAAAGACATGCACTTAATTTTGTGTGACTAAGTTGCTGATATGTTAATTTATGATTTATGTCCTAGCTGCTGGAAAAAAGAGAGGAGCTTTCCTCTATGATGAACGTCGGCTTCCGTGGAGTGTTTGTGCATCGCTACCGGGACCGACTTTCTGAGATCCGGATGGCGTGTATCGACGAGTTGGGTGTGTGGCTGAAGACAAATCCGGAACAATTCCTGAATGATGGTTGTCTCAAATACCTGGGGTGGACCCTGAATGATAAGGTTGGAAACCAATAAGACTCCACAGTTGAAAACGAATTACAAAGTTAAATGTACAACACCATGTATCTCAGAGACAGAATGATTGGGGAATTGTTAATGCTCCAGTTATACAGTTGTTAAACAGTAGTAGAATATCTGCACACAGACTCAAGGAATACATACCCACACTTGCTCAAAGAGTAATTTT